>NW_022103908.1:8817294-8824576 GCF_000313985.2 Echinops telfairi | reverse complement strand
GAGAGGCCGAGAAACAGGAAATGAGAGCGAAGGAACACACTCGGTCCAGGGAAAGCCGTGTGCTGCATTGGTCGGGCCTGTTGGCCTTTTGCAAACACTTAATAAAGACCCGGGGTGCGTGATTAATGAGCACAAAGGCCGCGTGCCGCCGCCCGCCACATTTTGTGTGTGAAGAAAATGGGAGTGGTGGTCCAACGTGGGGTGTACCCAACAGCCAGTTTCAATTTCTGACAGTGAATTGTAGGCCTGCGTTGTTCGTAGCAACCAAACGGGACTCAGCAGAAGGTAGCCAAGGGGAGCAAATGGGAGACTGTATGAAAGTCTGAAAACTGGGGCCGCCTGTTCATTTTGGTAGGCGGGAAAGCAGAGGGATCGAAAAGGTGATGACTTGACATCCAAAGGCTGAAACCTGGGTACCTGGAGCAAGGTAATCCTGGTACCTGGAAACCAGGGGCTGGTCCTTTGGGTTGGAGCTCTGTTCTGGACCCTGGGCTGAACCCACACGTCCACAGCTCTTTGCACACCACTACCGCGGAATCGCAACAACATGAAAACACAAGTTTTAGTGGACTTGACAACACACATGCAGGGTTGAGATGAGAAACCTTGCCTCGGCTAGAAACACTTGAACGTTTTCCTCTAGGTAGCGCAGGGCATGAAGACGAGAGAACTGTTAGGGTGGAAGGATGCTATGAGAAATTATGTCATCGTAGCAGTTCTTGTAATAACAGCTCTTTCTCGGAGCTGAGTGGTGGCGAGACCATAAATATATTCTATAGCAATTGCTTCAGCAGCAGAGAAGCAAACTGCGTGCACTCCCTCCACCCAGCAACAGCCACGGGGCATGTGCACTCCCTCCACCCAGCAACAGCCACAGGGCATGTTAACCAAGTGATGAAAGATAGAAAACACGCCATTCCAGAGGGATCAGGAAATGAGCAATGGGTCAAGGTTAACATGTAGAATCTAATAGTATGGCTTAAAAGGAAGCAGGCCATAAAGTGTGCTGGGTTAGGGTAGGAATAATGTTTAGCCATAAGAAGGAATGGACCTAAGGATCACTCCATATAGATACCAAGAAAGAAAGAAGAGGATTCAAAAGGAGAATCACTTGGAATGTGTAAGGAAAACCAAAGAAAATGAAAAAGTATGGATATTTAATTGTTGGGAGGGTAGGTTCTAGAGGAAAGTTGTGTGTGTGTGTGTGTGTGTGTGTGTGTGTGTACATAACCACATATCTCAAATGTGATTCTATATAAGAAACTTAGATTTAACCAGATGTACGAGTCCTGGTGCCACAGTGGGATGCTCATCAGCCAATAGGACCACTGTGAGTCAGAATTGACTCTGTGCCAAGGAGGATTCTTTGTTGGTGGTGATGTGTGTGTTTTAATGTATAGACAAAGGAACCCTGCTGGCACAGTAGGTTAAGCATTAAGTCACTACCATCAAGGTCAGCTGTTTGAACCTACCAGCTGTTCCTTGGAAGAAAAACAACGTTCTCTGCTCCCATAAAGATTTATAGTATCAGAAACCTTCCGAATAAGTTGTGCTTCATTGTATGAGTCATATGGACTAAATGGGAAATGGACTGGGTTTGGGATAAAGGGGTGAATAGTAGATCAGTTAGGAGAAAAACACTCTGGCAAAAATAGAGTCATCTCTTATGTTTACGCATGCTCCCATACATGTACAAGGACCTAAAAGAGTAAAATTGTAAGTGTAACAAAATGAAATTATTAAATGGTTATTATTCTGACCAAGTAAAATATTCCATGGGGAGATATCACAGAATCAAAGAATTTCAAGTTTGAACGTTGTATGTCAAATTCAGTTCTTATATGTAATACCTGAATGGTGGAGAGTTGAGTCAGGGGTGATAAGGCATCTCTTAACTGCCCATTTCCCTCACCTTCCAGACATAATTCTTAGTCTTTGTTATTGCAAATATCAAAATATGAAGGAATTAAAGAGGATGAAAGTCGGTGGTCTGAGTCTGTTAGACATTAAGAACTAATGCATACATGCCTTAGATTTCTTGTACCTAACAGCATTGTCCAGAAAGGAAATGAACATGCACAAACATCCTCAAAGCTGATGGCATCTCTAATTCAATGTAAAGGATGCAGTGAAATGGGACAACCAGAGAATTTATGTTGCCTACGGTCCACAGTCAGATTGGTGAGGCAGAATCTACTCCATAGCACTGGGCTGTTCTTTTCGGTTTGGTATAGCATTGCTAGGAGCCCTGGTGCCATAGTTATTAGTAGTTATGAGTAGGGCTGTGATCCATAAGGTCAGCAGTTCAAAACCAGAAGCTGCTCTGCTGGAGAAAGATGAAGCTTTCTACTCCCATAAAGAGTTACAGTCTCTAAAACTCATAGGGACAATTCTAACTTAGCCTAGAGGGTCACTCTGAGTCACATGGACTCGTTGGCAGTGAGTGGTTCTATAGCATAGCTATAAATTACAATCAACAGCAACAGCCTTTGTGTGTGTGTGTGTGTGTGTGTGTGTATACCAGACCACCCAGTATTTCACATGTGATGATCCTGCACTCCCATGAAAAATCAGCATCTGTGGTAGAAACTCTATTAATTGTCTTTATTAAAAGTATTAGCTGAACCACATCCTGGTTTCTGGTTTAGCCCTTAAGGCCTGTGGATTAGAGATGTCAAAGATTGCATGGATGATTTAACACTAATTAATCTGGGGAGAGGGTTGGGGGTGGGGATAGTGTCCATTTTCACAAGTCAAAGATCTTTTGAGACAAGGTTGATGTTAAAATTAACTAAAAGTGGAAAGAAAGATGATTTTTAGAGCTTGAAATACATTTGACAACATGGTCTTGATTTTCTTAGGGCCAGGGGTATATTTTGAAAAGTTCGATGCTGCAGTTTCTCAAAGGTCTTTGTTTTGGCAATAATGTGGAGCAAAAGAGATTTTTTTTGCTTAACATATAACAGAGGCATGCCAAAACTTTACTGCAAATGCATAGAGCTAGTGATACATGATGAACACCATGTTTTAGTTTGGATGAGATGTCTGAAACTTAGGTAGGGCAGATGGGGCGGGGGCATTTCATAACTTTCTTTGGTCACAATCAATGTAGCTCTTGGCCCTTCTAGTTTAAATATTCAAGACATACCTCAGATGTGTCTCCATCTTTTAGGTTTCTTCACATTCACTTTTATTCAGACTGCTTTCTGCTTGTTTTCAGTTCCCTCACCTCTAGCCTCAGTTTTGCATCTTAATGCAAGACTTAGCATAACAACCCGGCAGGTGGACACAGTGGTGGCACCAATGGGCTCAAACATTAGAACAATTGTGAGGATGGCACAGAACCAGGCAGGGTTCATTCCCTTCTACGCTGGATGGATATGAGTGGAAAGCAAGTGAAGGAAGGCACCCAACAACAAGGTGCCTCATGCAAAGCAACGGTCCATCTGACGGGAGGCTTGCACACGGCCAGGGTGCTAACCAAGTTTCAGCTGAGCTTCCAGACTAAGAGCAGGAAGAAAGGCCTCTAGACTTCTGAAAAGCAGCCATGACAACTTGGGATAACAGCAGTCTGATCTACAGCTGACCAGGAGGACGGTGCAGGACCGGGCAGTATTTTGTTCCGTGACATGACAGTTAGGGCCCACTCGAAGGCTGCTCCCAGCAGCTGCAAAGATTTAAAAGCCATCAGTGGCATACATTTGTTTTGACACCATCGCAAACACTTAAGGGCACCACTTATATTTTCAGATTTCAACATTCCCCTTCCAACGAGCAGATTCCTTACCCTGCCCCATCTGTGCTGCCTGACTGCTCCATTTGATGAGCCTCCCACCACTTGTGCCTGTTGAACTTGGCAAAAATGATCCCCTGGCAAATGTCCCATTCACTTTGCAAAAGAAATGGCCATTCTCTTCTTGGCCCATCTCCTATCTTCATTGGTGATCAGGGAAAGAGCACTTTCACCACTGACTAGCTGGGGTTTTTTGTTTGTTTTTAATTTTTTTCTTTTTTAAAATTTATTTTTAACTGGGTTTTTTGTTTGATTTTTAACCTTCATTCTGATGCTTACTCCCACCCCACCCCCATTTAAATACTATTTCCATCACATGGAAGGGTTAACATTTTGTGGATGCTTCCTTGTGCCAAGATGAGAGATACTGGCCCAGCGGGCATCTGAGGAAATGGTGTGGAAGTCCCGCCCACCTTCCTCTGTCTACACCACGGAGAAGGCAGAGCCGGCTTCCCATCTGCTCCAGGATGATTCCTATGGGTCCGTGGTCCGGCGTGCCCCCACTCTCCATCCCTTTTTGTCCTATTCGGACACCACCCGTTTTCCCACAGTACTCGACTGGGTTCAATAATCTCTTAAGTGGCCACAAAGAACTCAAGACAATCCTCCTGATTATGGAGCCTCAATAAGAAACACTGAAGAAGAACCAATGCCTTTGAAGGATGGTGTTGGTGGAGACTATTGAAAGTACCACCGACTACCAAAAGAACCAACAAATCTGTCATGGAAGCAGTACAGCCAGAGCATTCCTTAGAGGCAAGGATGGAGAGACTTCCTCTCTGGGACATGTTGTCGGGAGAGAAGAGTCCCAGGAAAAGGACGTCATGCTTGGGGAACTAGAAGGGCGGCAGAAAAGAAGGCCTCAATGAGACGCCTACACTGGGTTGTGGTCCCAGTGCAGCAATGGGCTGCAACAATCATCCACCACAATTGTGAGGATAGTAAAAGTAATTGTGAGGATAGCAAAAGCACTAGCAGTGCTTTATTCTGTTGCAAATTGGACTGCTATGAGTCCTCATGGAGGGGATGGCCCCTAGCAAAGTTACCAAGTTACAGTCAGGATCAAAAACATAAAGGCTTGAAGGTTTTTTCCCTGAAGCAGGGTTGCTTTGGTTTACTCTTTCTGTAGGCCAGGAGATCCACCTACCTTTCTGTTTCCATCTTCGTGCCTCCTCCTTCAGCATCTCTGCTGCCAGCACTTCTCCACGCAGGAATCCCACATGAGCCTGGCTTCTCCTTCCGCTGCTCTTGTGATTGATTCTCTATCCCTCCTTCTGAGTTAGCTCCCCTTCGACCCATTGGAATGGAAAAACTCTCCTTCACCCCATTTGCATGTTCCTACCCAGTGATTTAGTCGGAGTTATGAGCACTATAGATACCGTCCCCAGTTTACAAAAAATCATTTTCATGCCCCGCGATATAATAAAGACAAGGATTTCTATCTCGATAAAGAGTTACAGTCTCAGAACCCCACAGGGACAGTTCTCACCTATCTTACATGGTCAATATGAGTCGGAATTGATTCAATGGCCGTGAGTTTGGCTTATCGTTTTGTTTTTATCCTAAGTGCTATATGTTTATGAAAATAAGCTAACATAAAACTAGTGGGTTTGCCTTCAAGTCAATTCTGATTTACAGCAACCACACAGAACAAATTAAACTGCCCCAAAAGGTTTCCATGGTTCTGACTTTTACAGAAGTAGACCATTAGGGCTTCCTCCTGCTCTATAATGTTGCATAATATTTTATTCTTATATTGCCAACTATTTTGTTATTGAGACTTTCCATTGAATTTTGCCTAACAGACACCTAACACGGAGAAAAGAAAAAAGGATTGAAGGTTTATAAATTATTGCCACAAACCTTCTAATGACACCAGTTTATAAACAACCAGAAGGATTTTGTGAAGTTTCTTACCACGTACTTTTCCTCCACGGTGTGGTAAACAAGTCATTGAAGTGCACAGATTAAAATGTCGTCAATTGTAGAGTAATCCCCCTGGGTAACTGACCTAAAACTGACTCCCAGGTTAGTTTCATTCAGTGACAAGATCTGGTTCTAGCACTTTTTCCACTCCATCCATTTACATGTCTTTGAGAAATAAACATTAATTTTGAAAAGTATGATCAGTTAAGTCCCAGTTAGAAAGGTGGACCTGTACCCTTCAAAATACACATTGCATTCGTATTCCACATTCAAATATCAATGAGGCAGCCCTGTAAGACGTGGTGCCTGAGAACTGGAAAGACCCCAAGTGATTCTGGGCTTCCCCATTGGGTACTGGGACCTTCGATGGTTTTGATTTCAGTTTTCCCCACGGTTTACAAGAACCTCAACTCTCTTTACAAGGATGTGGGGAACTAATGGGGTTTTATATGCCTCTGCCTACAAGACTCTTAGTTCTATAAGCCTTAGCAAGAATTGTGTCTGCCTACTTCTCAGGTATACTGCCAGTACCTAGCTCAGTGCCTGACACACAATCTAAGCTCACAGCAATTTAGTTGATTCCATTGGAAAGCACCAGCTCTTCCTTGGGAGATAGAGGAGGCTTTCTACTCCCTTGAAGAATAAGCAATTCAGAAACCCACAGAAGAATAAACATCTCAGAAACCCACTGGTTTTATAGGCCCAGAGACCCCACAGGGTCTCTGTTAGGAGATGACACACAGTAGGGTCCCAAAACATTTTAATAGAAGAATGAAAGTAACTTTCAGAATGCCTAGTATACTACAGAGAACTAGGACTCACTGCCATTGAGTTGGCTGCTCCATAGAAGGGCCCTGTGGGTTTTCAAGCCTGTAACTCTTTACAGGAGTAGAATGCCTCTTCTTTCTCCCACAGGGAGGCTTGTGGTTTCAAACTGCTGCACTTAAGGTTAGTAGCCCAGTCCATAATCCATTGTGCCATCAGAGTTCCAGTATATTACAGATGCCTTATATTTATTTATTTTTCTTTGTATTTGCTACAACCCTTAGTTCCTCAAATACAAATAGCATATTGTTTGTTTACAATGGAAATATATCTTAAACGTAAATATTATAAACATATCTTAATCACCTACTAAAATAATCAAGCCATTTTCTTGTCAAGAAAAAGCATCTAAATGAATACATGAGATGCATATACTTTCGTTCAATATAGTCTGGGTTCGGTTTATCAATTGTGAAAAGACTAGTATTTTACCAGCTTTGGTGTGCATATTATTTTAATGGATCCCTTTTCTAATTAGCACACCTATAAAATTAATATTATTTAAACTAGATATATACTTATAATAATGTAGAAGCTTGCTAAAGAACTTTTCTTTATTCTATCCCTTTCCCCCCCTTTTTTTCTTTTTCTTTCTTAAGAAACAGGTTGTGGATAAATTATCTATTAAAGACTGAGGATTCCCACTTCTTTATTTTTACTCAGCTCATAAATTAGCTTCCAGAATCTTTTATACAAAATTTAAATCCAATTTCATTCTCAATTCCAGATAAAAAAAAC
>NW_022103908.1:8814591-8817194 GCF_000313985.2 Echinops telfairi | reverse complement strand
TAAACAAGTCATTGAAGTGCACAGATTAAAATGTCGTCAATTGTAGAGTAATCCCCCTGGGTAACTGACCTAAAACTGACTCCCAGGTTAGTTTCATTCAGTGACAAGATCTGGTTCTAGCACTTTTTCCACTCCATCCATTTACATGTCTTTGAGAAATAAACATTAATTTTGAAAAGTATGATCAGTTAAGTCCCAGTTAGAAAGGTGGACCTGTACCCTTCAAAATACACATTGCATTCGTATTCCACATTCAAATATCAATGAGGCAGCCCTGTAAGACGTGGTGCCTGAGAACTGGAAAGACCCCAAGTGATTCTGGGCTTCCCCATTGGGTACTGGGACCTTCGATGGTTTTGATTTCAGTTTTCCCCACGGTTTACAAGAACCTCAACTCTCTTTACAAGGATGTGGGGAACTAATGGGGTTTTATATGCCTCTGCCTACAAGACTCTTAGTTCTATAAGCCTTAGCAAGAATTGTGTCTGCCTACTTCTCAGGTATACTGCCAGTACCTAGCTCAGTGCCTGACACACAATCTAAGCTCACAGCAATTTAGTTGATTCCATTGGAAAGCACCAGCTCTTCCTTGGGAGATAGAGGAGGCTTTCTACTCCCTTGAAGAATAAGCAATTCAGAAACCCACAGAAGAATAAACATCTCAGAAACCCACTGGTTTTATAGGCCCAGAGACCCCACAGGGTCTCTGTTAGGAGATGACACACAGTAGGGTCCCAAAACATTTTAATAGAAGAATGAAAGTAACTTTCAGAATGCCTAGTATACTACAGAGAACTAGGACTCACTGCCATTGAGTTGGCTGCTCCATAGAAGGGCCCTGTGGGTTTTCAAGCCTGTAACTCTTTACAGGAGTAGAATGCCTCTTCTTTCTCCCACAGGGAGGCTTGTGGTTTCAAACTGCTGCACTTAAGGTTAGTAGCCCAGTCCATAATCCATTGTGCCATCAGAGTTCCAGTATATTACAGATGCCTTATATTTATTTATTTTTCTTTGTATTTGCTACAACCCTTAGTTCCTCAAATACAAATAGCATATTGTTTGTTTACAATGGAAATATATCTTAAACGTAAATATTATAAACATATCTTAATCACCTACTAAAATAATCAAGCCATTTTCTTGTCAAGAAAAAGCATCTAAATGAATACATGAGATGCATATACTTTCGTTCAATATAGTCTGGGTTCGGTTTATCAATTGTGAAAAGACTAGTATTTTACCAGCTTTGGTGTGCATATTATTTTAATGGATCCCTTTTCTAATTAGCACACCTATAAAATTAATATTATTTAAACTAGATATATACTTATAATAATGTAGAAGCTTGCTAAAGAACTTTTCTTTATTCTATCCCTTTCCCCCCCTTTTTTTCTTTTTCTTTCTTAAGAAACAGGTTGTGGATAAATTATCTATTAAAGACTGAGGATTCCCACTTCTTTATTTTTACTCAGCTCATAAATTAGCTTCCAGAATCTTTTATACAAAATTTAAATCCAATTTCATTCTCAATTCCAGATAAAAAAAACCATAAAAAATAAAGGCAAGTTGCAGTAGATGAAACTATAAAAGCATCCTTCAAACAGCTCTCTCTCTCTCGCTCTCTTTTTAGGCTTGCTCTTACACACACACACACACACACAATTGTGATGAAAATACACATAACAAATCATATGCCAATTCAATAATTTCTCCATGTATAATTCAGTGCCATTGATTATATTTTTAAGGTTACACAACCATTCTTGCTATCTTTTTCAAAATTAACTCCCTTTTTTAAAGATGATCCTTTAGCAGTGAAAACCCACAGGGACAGTTCTATCTGGCACTATAGAGTCAGTATGAGATGGAATTGACTATCAGTGAGTGAATTTTGGTTTGTTTTTTTATGCTAACAGTTATTGACTATTTTTATGTGCTACACACAATCCAGAGAGTATTTTGTATGTAATAATCCATGTAACCTTCACAAGATTCATCTTACTATGAAAATTTACTATTAATTTTCACCCCCTCATAAAGAGCCTTATCATACTATTGAAAAGTGAAAGCCAAGAAACGTTTCTGATCCTCCTCTGTGTTATCTTTCTCTATATAGTACCAGAAAGAGCCCTGCTGGCACAGTGATTACATGTTGGGATGCTAACCACCAAGTTCAGCAGTTTGAAACCATGAGCTGCTTCATGGGAGAAAGATGAGACTTTCTACTCCCATGAAGAGGTGCAGTCTTAGAAACCCACCAGAGCAGTTCTACCCTGTTCTATAGCGTCACTCTGCATCACAATCAACCCATTAGCAGTGAGGGTTTTGTTGTTGTTCTTGTTTTTAACATATAGGACCTGGCTGGTGCCAACCATGAATAAACTAGCAAAACCAGAGGGAAGATCTGCCAATCTACTGCTGTACAAGGCAGCCATGGAAAACCCTATGGAGCACAGTTCTACGCTGACACACATTGACTCAGTGCTATGTGGTCTGCATGGTGCTTACGCCCATCCAATATCCTATCTATATTTACATTCGTATTGTTTAGTGTCTACCCACCACTTCTCACAGGCTCCCCGACAGTGCAGTGGGTTACAAGT
>NW_022103908.1:8811986-8814247 GCF_000313985.2 Echinops telfairi | reverse complement strand
GTGACTGACATTTTCTATATCACAGCTTCATCCCATTGTGTGAGAAAATGTCCATTGCACAAATAAGACAACTGAGGTTTCTGACCCTTCAATATCACTTTTATCTCCACAGTCACAATCCGAAGCTGGTCAGTACAAAGTGACATTGTTATAATATAAACCATTTTGCTATGTCTCTTCTAGCCTTGAAAGTGCTTTATAAACTTATCAAACCCATCAGCATACTATGGGGCTCAGGAACTTAACTGGTTTTCTCCAGATCATGGCAACAAAGATGGTTTCTTCTAGAGTGAGAATAAATGCATAACAAAAAGATTCAAATATGTGATTTGATATTTAGCTACTATATTTATATACTATATTTTCTTATTTGTATATTTGTACTGGAATAAATTGTGTCAAATTAGAGTGAAAATATTGTCAAATTTGAGTTAAAACATTGGACTGAAACATCTGCATATTTCTTCTATACCAAACATTACATATTTGTAGTGCCTGAAGCAGGGGTCCTCAAACTACTGCCCATGGGCCACATGCGGCCCGGCAAGGACATTTATCTGGCCCACTGGGTGTTTTTGCCCCATTTTGTTTTTACTTCAAAATAAGCTATGTGCAGTGTGCATAGGAATTTGTTCATAGTTCTGTTTTGTTTTTAACTATAGTCTGGCCCTCCAATGGGTCTGAGGGACAGTGAACTGGCCCCGTTTTAAAACGTTTGAGGACCCCTAGAAAGTATTCTTTTTTTATAAGCGAAACATTCTCATTTGTTTACCATAATCACAGATGAAGTCCTGAAATAAGGGCAACGAGGTATGCTCAAAGCATATGTAATCCCTTGTACAAGGTACACACAGTTACCTAGCCTTTGCTGAGCATCCTTCATGGACACAGAATTATGAAGCTGAATATTCATTACAATAGTGAGTTATTAAGAGGCATCATCACAGTAGTTACATGATATATAAAAGAGGTCAGTACTCATTATTTAGAGATTTAAAAACTCGCTATACTGTCTCATAAACAAGGTCAGGGATAGTATAGAGCATGTTGACAGAGAAGCATGTTATCAGAGAGACAGATTTCCCTAGAAAACCATTAAGGTTAGAAAGTATGTTTTTCTAGTAGGATGTTTTCAATGAAACAATGTACACTCAATGAAATATATCTAATAGTTTGTGTGTTAAATAGGCACTGTGGCTTGGGTGAAACTAATTGTTCTTCATAGTACCAAGACTTAGGTAGACGCTTTCTGTCTCAAACAATTGACTTGCAATAGGATTTCAAGTGCATCTATTTTATATAAAGGTTTGTCTAGATGAGGTAATCCATGGAAAGAAGCAGAAAAGGCAATCATGCTACAGAAGAGAATAAAAATAGCCTAAAGTATTCTTTAGGAGCCCTGCTGGTGCTGTAGAGTGAGTGTTGAACCACTAATGGCAAGGTGGGTGGCTCAAACCCATCAGCTGCTTGGCATGATACAGATGAAGCTATCAGCTTCGGGAAAGATTTATGACCTTGGAAACCATATATAGGGTCATGATAAGTCAGAATTAGCACAGTGGTAGTGAGTTGAGGCACTCTTTAGTCTCAGGAGCAAAGTAGAGCAATACAGAGAAATACACACACACCGGTTTTGGGATGCATGGATTCATTCCAAACAGACTGTGTCCACACTCAACAGATGCCCTTAGACAACTTCTCTAAGTAATATACTTGACTTATTAGAGTGCCTTGGGCCCGGGGAAGGGCACGAAGGATAGTTTATGTTCCATGGAGGGGGATGGGAGGGAATGATTTTGAGGTCAGGTTAACAAAACTTGGGTGGACATTTTCCCAAGTCATTGAAGCTTTGAAATAAGTGTATGGGATGTTGCCTCATATAAAACAACAGTTTTGAGATTGATCAGTCATTTTGAGGAAGCTCACAAAGAGCCCACCATTGAGCCCAAAGAAGGAAGATCCCGAAGCATGCGGGGCAGAAACCCTGTGGCTGAAGGTAGCACCTTACTGTTGATTGATGTGATAACTACTGAAGGTAGACTCTCATGAAGTTCAGCATTTTTAGTTTCAAGCAAACATCTTGGCCTCAGCAACCTTTTGGTTTAATGGGTGTCATGAGGGTTACAGGAAGATCAGCAACCTCAAAGAATTGATCTATCAGTCTGTAAGCAAGATTGAAGCCAATGAAAAGGATATTTTTTTCAATCATTTTATTAGGGGCTCATGCAACTCTTATCACAAGCCATACATACATCAATTGT
>NW_022103908.1:8809889-8811640 GCF_000313985.2 Echinops telfairi | reverse complement strand
TAGAAATCGAGTCATGGTAGTGGGAGGGGAGGGAGGGAGGAGGACGCACTTAGGAACTAGAAGAAAGTTGTATTTTTCATTGTTGCTTGAAAAGGATATTATGGAGTAAACAGTAACAGAGATGAGTCTTAGATTCTTTAGTCACACCCTCCAGAAGGAAAGTTCTCATCCAAACAGCGACTTTGGAGGAGATCTGCTGGGCCAGTTGAAGTCAAGGCAATGGGATCAACTCAAAAGGTTATTCCAGAGAGATGGGGGAATATGGCTGATGACAACGGATAACAAGCACCGGAAGACCTCCTCGCAACCACCAGAGAGGCTGCACTAGGAGGGATGCTCATACTTCCCGGAAGGGAGAGAGTCAACTTAAAAGGCTAAGTCGATCCAAGTTTCTTAAAGTGGGAGAGTAGCAAAGCCTGCTGACACACTCCCCTTTATCACTGACCAGAGTCACAAGCCACTTCTGTGAAACTTGCTTTTCTCCAGGACAGCTGAATTTTCCCCCCAGCCTCTGAGCTAACACAGCCAGCCAAACCTCTCGCCACCCCCAATGAAAGAACCTGAAAACATATCAATCAAATTCTCAGAGTTTAAAACAGAAACAAACAGTTGGACAATACTAGTAGAAGACTTCAACATCCCAGTGAAGAAAAGACAGATAATCAGGAAATAAGCTTCATAAAGAAACAGAATCAACTGACGTCCTAGACGTACAGAGCAGTTCGCCCAACAACAATAAAATATGTATTTTTCTCAAGCACATATAGTGCATACTCTAGATTAGATCACAGGTCAGGCTACAAAGCTAGTCTCAACCAACTTAAAAACATTGAGAACTTACCATTCATTTTCTCAGGTAATAATGCTATAAAAGTGGAAATCAACAATAGAAAGAACAGAAGCATAAAGATAATCACATGGAGACTGGCCAACATATTACTAATAAATGAAATCAGCGATGAAATTAGGAAATGAGAATAAGACAACATACTAGAACCTTTGGGACATAGCAAAACCAGGGCGATTTGTAGGAAATAATGCACACATGCATAAAGAGGAGGACTGCAAACACCTACCACACGCAGAACAAGGACAACATAAAGCCTCCAACAACAGAAGAAAAGAAATCATTAAAAAAAAGAAGAAAAACTATTTGGAAAACAGAAAAACAATGCAAAACTTAGTAAGATAAGAAGTTGGCTTTTTGATAGGATTAATGAAATCAACAAACTTATCAAAGGAAAGAAAAAAAAAGATATATGTATCTAGAATTAAAGAAGAAAATGGTGACATCCCAACAAATCCAAATAAAATTTTAGAAAATAACAAAGAACTATGAAATTCTGTACTCCAACAAGTTTATACAGATGGAGATAGAACACCAGAACAAGCCATGCCAAACGTGGAAATAGAGAAAGTCACCAAGAAACTCCTAGCCAGGACAAGGTGGCTTCACAAGAGAATCCTACCAAGTATTCTGGAAAGATCTCACCAATTCAAAATAAACTATTCCAGAATATAGAGAGGGAAAGCAAACTCTCACACTCATTCTATCAAGCCATCATAACTCTGATTCCTAAATCAGTAAAGACCCCACAACTAAACTAAACTTAAAGTTACAGACAAATATCCTTCATCAACATAACTGCAAAATTCTCAACCGAATTCTACCCAATAGAATCAAACAACATATAAAAATTAATTCATCATTATTAAGTGAGAGTCACACCAGGAATAGAAGGATTGATCAA
>NW_022103908.1:8806150-8809386 GCF_000313985.2 Echinops telfairi | reverse complement strand
TTCCATTACAAATAAATTTGAAAACAATTTAAACCTAGGAATAAAAGGGAACCTCCTCAATGTATGAAAAGCCGACAGCCAATGTCCCATTCAATGGGGAAAACCTGAAACCATCGCACTTGGAAATGCGAACTAAGCAAGGGTGACCGATCGCCGTTCATGTTCAACATCGAAGTCTTAGCGAGAACTGTTAGACCACAAAAAATAATCAAGGGAATGTAACCAGACAAAGAAGAAATGAAGCTCTTGCTATTTGCAGAACCCCAAAGCCTGCAAGCCCTCCCCCCCACCCACCACCACATACACACACACTATTCAAAACAATTGGGGGATGTGGTAAAGTCGTTGGATACAACCTAAATCAATTGGGTTCCTGTACATTAGTGAAGAGAGTTTCGCAAAGACATTAAGAAAAGAATACCATTTACAGTCGCTAAAGAAAAGATGAAATGCCTACGAATAAAGCTCACCAAAGGAAAAACTATCTGTACAAAGAAAACCACAGAATATTAATATAAGAAACCAAAAGAGACCCACAGAAATGGGAAAATACTCCTTGCTTATGAATATGAAGACTTAATATTGTGACAGCAAACCTGGTCTGCACCTCTGCCAGCTCAGTATACTGCTACGATCACCGTTGGATGATCTTCTGCAAAATTGTGCTTGCATGTATATCAAAGATATTATTCTGATTTGCACATTCTGCTGGGTCATCTTTCTTTGGAACGTATACCAATATGGATCTCTTTAAGTCAGGTGGCCAAGTAGCCATCTTTGAAATGTCCTAGATAACTGTTTCCCATCCTTCCTCACTTTGATGAAGTATCTCAGTCGGCATTCTTTCAATTCCTGAAGCCTTATTTTTGGTTAAACCTTTCAGTGGAGCTTTTACCTCGTCCTTCAGTGCTTATATGATAGCCCCTGAAACAGGGGAAGGTTGACTAATTCTTTTTGGCACAGTGACTCTGGATTGATTCTTTTTTCTTTTAAGCAGTTTTATTGGCACTTCATCTAAATATCTTACAATTCATTGTTATACCTTCTTTTGATGCTTCTTATAGCAGGCAATACTTTGCCCATACGATTTTTCAATATTGGAACTTGCAAATTGAATTTTTTTTAGTTCAACTTGAATTTAATCTAACTTGAAGTTAGCAAATTACGAAAGGACAGATATTATATGAGTCCACAACCAAATTGATAGCAGACTTGTGCTCTTAGGTCATGTCATCTAATCTGGTCTCCCAAGCAGTGAGGTAGAGGGGTTACCTAGTGCGTATGAACCATGCAAGTGCTCCCACCAAAAAACCCACATTTTTTTCAAAGTTATGTATTTAACTTTTTGTTAGAAAGCAACCTTATCATTTTGAAAGTACTTTCCATTACACTTAATACATTTGTCAAATCTGCAATTCCATTCTTGAAAACATATTTCAAACTCATCTGTTTGGATGGCTAACAGCATCTCCCTCGTCGTTTTTTTCCTTCGCCTCTTCTACATCATCAAATTGCTGTCCTTTCGTGTCCCTTGTCATTTGCAGAAACAAAAAGAAGTTGCATGGAGCAAGGTCAAGTGAGTAAGGTGTGTAGGGCAAGAGAGGCATGCTGTATTTGCCAAAAACTGGCACACCGAGATGGCTGCATGAGCAGGTGCATTGTCATGGTGGTAAAACCAGTTCCCCATCTGCCACATATCAAGCCTTTTTTGCCGTACACTGTTACACACTCTTTTCAGAACCTCTAAATAGAAAGCGTGATTAACAATCTGACCTGGTGGAACAATAGGGGATTCCAAATCCACTCTCCCGCTTGCATCACAAAAATGAGCATTGTCTTGATCTTTGATTTCACTTGACAAGCTTTTGGGGGGCGAGGTGACAATGCCATCTTCCACTGGCTTGACTGACATTTGGTTTGGGCGCTGTGGGAATAGCACCATGTCTAGTCACCAGTAATGACCGTGGGGGGAAAAAGCCTGGTTGCTTCAGAGCAGTTCTTTCAAAGCATGGCTGTTTCCACTCAATGGTCTTTTTCCTGGTCATTCAGAACCCGAGGTACAAATTTTGCATTGACCCTTCTCATTCCCAAATCTTCTTTCAAAATTCGCTAAACTAGCTGCAAGACATCTAGATAACATCTCCAACTCTTCAATGGTCCATCACCAGTCTTTGAACACAAGTGCATGACTTTTGTGGACATTTTCATTCATTCAGGAAGTTGACGAGATCCAGAATGAGGCGACATGTCACCTTTTTTGAAATGAGAAAACCATTCATACACTGGAGTTTTTCCATAGCGCTGTCCCTGTAAGCTGTGTTCAACATCACAATAGACTCTGTGGCATGTTTCCCAGGCAGGCAATAAAATTTCACAGCTGCATGCTGTTCCCTTAAATTGGCTACCACAGAAAAAGAGGTCTGAGTGAAACTGCTTTTACAAAAAATTCACTGTGATCAGAGAAAACTTTCCCAGGTGATGCCACTGGGTGCACTAACTCAGGACAAGTTGTTCAATGCTTGCATTGAACAACAAGTTGTTCATGGGAAAAAAACCATGCCCAACAGAGATGTTTTTCCATTTTGGGGGGTGGGGGGAGCAATTCTCATTTATCAATTCCTTTATCTGTATGTCTTAAAATCTATTTTGATAAATCTATCCATAATAGAGGGATGGGAGGGAAATGGTTACTAAACAGAGTGCACTGGAGAGATGATTATTGAAGATCAAAAGGATAAACCTGATTTCAGTGGTTGAAACCTTGGAGGTTGATCCCCCTCTTATGGACATTAGGCCTGATGTGGTTTCCAACAGTTTCTGTACTTTTGTTTGTTTGTTCACATTGGGTTTATCTCAGATATGTTATGTCATTGGGGGTCACCCTCTTGAATCTGTGTTATATATTTTTCTGGCTTTCGGTATACAAAACCTAGGATTGATGAACCTATAGGGATAGCGAGTAGAATAAGGGCTTCTCATGGGGAGTACAGTGATGTGTTGGGGGGGAGGGGGTAAAAGGGAGCCGATATCAAGGAGTCCAGGAAAGAAAAGAATATTTTGAAACCGATTGTGGTGGTAATTGTATAATACTGCTTGATGTGATTGAACCATGGAATGATATGATATATGTATGAACTCCCAATTAAAAAGGGGGAAAACAGCAAAATAAAATAAAATAAAGTGAATCAGAAACATATATAAGTTACAGATATATGAATGGACTTTTGACTTTCACT
>NW_022103908.1:8801533-8805436 GCF_000313985.2 Echinops telfairi | reverse complement strand
CCACATGGAGGAAGCCCACCAGCCTATGTGATCCAAGGATTACAAGTAATAAAATCCTAATTCACAGGAAGGAATGGTATCAGAGCTTAAACTGTGAACGCCCAGTTTGCAGAAGGTTATGGATGACAGTGGAAACCCCAAATCTATTGGCAGTGTCCCCACGTGGATTAGTCCTCTGGTGAATCCCCTCTGATCATAGTCCGAGGGTGTGAACAAACTTGCTGTCAGACAACAGAGAGCGTTGTAAAGCCGGTTGAGGAGATGCAGTTAGGTCATTTGATCCAATTTTCTTATTTTAAAATTGCTTCATTTTTTAATATTTTCTGCTTTCTTTCTGATTGAACTTTTTAAATGTTTGTCTAATCACTGTTGTTGGTATTTACTTACTTGTTTGTTTGGTTCCTGTTTGTGGTTTGTATCATCTTCTGTATATGAAAACCACTGTAGGTAGATCCAGCGAGACAGAAACTGGATAGATAATTGCTAGGGGCACGGCAGGAAGGCTGGGGGTAAATGGGCAGCTTGCAACAATGAGTATGAGAAGAAAATGTCCTAAAATTGATTATGGTAATAATGGCACAAGTCTTCTTAATTTGATTAAATGATTACATGATAAGATATGTGAAGTATATGCCAATAAAATGATATCTATCTATCTATATATAAAGTTAGGGAAATTGTTTTCAAATTTTGTTTCTTGTAACCTTGAAAGATTTTTCCAAGGACACAGATGATCCCAGTGACTTAATAAGTTTTAACATAATTGAAAACTGCATCGGTGAGAAATGTGCCAAGCAAGTTGCCAGAAAGAATGTTTTCGCATCGTTACAATGCAGCTGCTCATTGTTCAAGGGTAGCAGCCAACACGAATCAGCCTGAGTCTGTCCAGCGTAGCAGCTTGATTTTGTGTTTTCAGACTTATTTTGTTGTCAATACCCAACATTTAAAAGGAATATGATTTCAGGCCCAAAGGAACTTTATATATATATATATATGACTAAGTTTAAAAACAGAGGTTGTTTCAAAATCATAAAGGCCTTTATTATATAAAATATCAAAATGTGAAGTTATTGCTTCTCAACGTATCTTCCATCTAGGTCTCTGTAAGTCTGCAGGTTCGGTTTCTATCTCTTTAACCCTTCCTCCAAAGAACGCTGTAGTGTTTTACCTTCACCACATCAAATTGGCGGTTTGGGCCCTCTCAAGGCACTCACATTATGTTCCTTTCTGCTATTGTTGGCATGGGTGGGACAACAACAACAAAGCCTGGAGGGGCAAGATCAGGGCTGGAGGGTGGATGGGGGAAGGAAGGTTTTTCTTCCCCCATCCAGGGTAACTTCTCACAAGACCGCCCTACTTACCCTCCCAGAATGAGCAGGTGCATTGTCCGGACAGAAACAGTCCTTGGCACAACTTCCTGAACTTTTATTTTTAACAAATAAAGTTTTGAATTTTGTTAAACATTTATTTCCTAATAAGACCGCATGAACATTTGGTTCTTCGAAGAAAATTTATTAAGATTATCTTTGCAATCCCTTCAAACAGGTGACTAATCTTCTGACAGTCTGACCTCTCCGCCTTACATTGAACGAACCCAGCAGATCCCCTCAGAAGTCACTGTCTGGACTTGACTTTTGGTTTTCAAAGACACCCTAGGGAAAAGAAGACAAGTGCATGACTGAGAGGACTGCCCTGTAGCCCTCCACAGGTCACAGAGCATGTTTATACACGTTTTGGTTGGAATAAACATGTGCACATATAAAGTAGAATCCCTGGAGCAATAACAAATAAATAAATACATTTATCTACCATTGAACATCTACCAAAATGGCTGCACTCCGCATATATGTTAACTCACTGAGAGAGAAAAACTGGATGCTAGAATAGTATTTTCCTCCTCACATTATGCTCAATACTTCTATGCCTCATATTAAGATGCTAGGAACTATGGCAAGGGTAGATAAATACAACAGAGAAAGCCTGTTCAGTTATTTTGGAGCCGTTGCATTGAAATACTGTCTTGTTTACAGTTTTCAACTCCACAAATTCTCATCAATTATTAAACATTTTGCTCATTGAATTAAGCAGGGTGGCTGTGTTTTCTTAGCAGAAAACCTCAGGTGAACCCTAAGGCTGACTTTTAACATGAACATCCTTTTCTAGATGAAAGTCTACAGAGTTAGATCCAGCCCCACTCACCCTCACATTAAGGAGAGACTATGCATTCTACTTAGATAGAGAAAAGAAATTCAAAAGTCCTTTTTTTAAGTCACCCAAAGCTGGACACAGATCTTTCTTATTGCAGCGAAAGGGTAAAGTAACCATTTCAATAGAAGGCCACTCGGTGTCGGGCAGTGTGCTTGCTTCTGTTCTGACTCCATGGAGGTCACAGGGATGCTAACGGTACCGGCAGGACAGGGGCAGGATGTGACTGGTAAGCCTTACAGTGCAAAATGCTACGCAGTCCTGCAACATCAAACTTTGACAACTTTTTCTATGAATGGTTACATGAATCACATTCATTCGTTTCTCAGAATTGTTTGATTTTTTTTTAAAGCATTTCATTGGGGGCTCATATAACTCTTATCACAATCCATCCATCCATCCATCCATCCATTGTGTCAAGCATACTTGTACATTTGTTGCCATCATCATTTTCAAAACATTTGCTTTCTACTTGAGCCCTTGCTTTCAGCTCCTCATCTTTTCCCTTCCCTCCCCACCCACTGTGAACCCTTGATAATTTATAAATTGTTATTACATTTTCAAGACTAGTTCGTCGTTTTAAAAAGTTTGGTTGAGTAGTGCTCTCTATAGCGAGACCGTTTGCAATTAGCCTGTGTTTGTTTCACTATGAGTTGTGCTCATTGTTTACGCGGCGTCCTGCATGCTAGAACTGTTACCCACATGCATGAGTTCTCTGGGCAGCAGCCTAGACACGAGACATATGGCTGGGTGTGCTCTGAAAATCGAGACTCACACCAGTTGTAATTCTATCTCTTTTTGTGTACGGGTATTGACTTGCGTCTGTTCATACACATTACTCTGTGCACCGATAACACTTACAATCATGTTCTAATAAAAACATTTAGCTCACCTAGTCACAGATACACTAATAAAGGCCCCGTTTATTTAGCAACATGTAATCTATCTACACAGGTATATTTTACCATTTTATCTAGAAGCATTGAAGTTAGACAACAACATGCAATGCTTGATGCATTTGACAAGAAACCTAGAATTCAAGGTCTTTAGCTCCAACTTCTGAGTCCGGGTCTTGAATCGGTTTCCAAGCTTAGTAACAGACATAATCAAAGAGAGTTTCTCTCTTAGTGTAACATGAAATATCTTTCTTACTCTTTGTATTACAGAGTCTAAACCTGATCTTCTCACAACAAACAAGCAACCCTAGTTCCATGAACTTTCTAACCAAAAGGAAACTTTTATTTTTAAACTGGATGGATTCAAAAAGAAAAAAAAGAAAGAAAATCCTGTAATTATCATGTGATTTTGTCAGGATAGATCTCTTTGGAATTTGGTAGGTCCACTCTTAAAGTAAGCATAAGGCAGGTACTTATCTGGCATTAGGGAGCTAGCACTGCACAGCTAAGTGAAAGGGGGAAAAGGTTTAAATGGTCAGAGACCTGTGAGCAAAAAAGAACATTAAGCGAACATCTTAACCATCGAGTTATAAATATGCCAGAAAACAGAGTCCTGGTGCTCTGGGGGCCGGATGATTGTGCACGGTTGTTGACCTTCGCTAAGTCAGTTAGCCCTGCTGTAACCTTTATTTCCCCATCAGGAACAATACCTGTTTATAAAGGAAGTTCTAGACCACAGATCTAAACCAAGATTATTTCGTTACTATTATTGTTTCCAACAGAAAAGTCATTCATTTTTGCA
>NW_022103908.1:8747445-8799783 GCF_000313985.2 Echinops telfairi | reverse complement strand
TGTCGTGTCAATCCATCTTAATGAGCATCTTCATCTTTTTTCTGATGGCCCTCCACATCAGAGGTTTCCAAACTGATTTGACCTACTGGCCCCTTTTAAGAAAAACAAAATCAAAATAATAATAATAATTTATAAATTATCAAGGGTTCATGAGGGGGAGAGGAAAAGCGAGGAGCTGATATCAAGGGCTCAAGTAGAGAGAAAATGTTTTGAGAATGATGATGGCAACAAATGTACAAATGTGCGTGGCAAAATGGGTGGATGGATGGATTGTGTTAAGAGTTGTATGAGCCACCAATAAAATGATTAAAAAAAGAAAAGGTCAACAAACAGACCTGGAATTGGAAAAAAAAAGAAAGTAAGAAAGAAAAAAAACAAAACTACTCAGTGCCTGCTGGGAAGGAAACCCTTTTTTGTTTAGCTCACAGTCCAGGATAAGGTGTAAGCACCTACTGTGGCTGCAGCATTTCATTCCAGATCATTTCAGCGCTCGACACCCCGCCCCCCACCCAAGATGGATCACCCAGAGTAGGAAATACCGCTGTGCAAGACGGTTTGTGAATGAAGGGCTTTCGAAAAACAGGAGGGAGCTTCCAAAGGTTCATAGGAAAATGGGATCGAAAGATAATGGAAAATTTCTGAGAAACTTTTGAAGTCTCTTTGTATTAGTGGACACTTTCCTAATCTTTTTCTAGGCTTTTAAGCTTTGTATGTTTCGTATGGTTGCAATGTGGCCTCTTGCAGATGGAATAGTAGGAACAGCAACAGCCTATCTTGGGTAACTGGTGATGCTGTAGTCGAGGAAGCGATTGTGCAAACTGGAAGCCACGGCACAGTGTTTTGTAGGACGCTGATCAAAAATACTGTGACATGAGATCTTTCGGGATAACACAATTGCCTAATTAAACCTGTTCTCTGAAGAGAATGCTGTCCTAGCTGTTGCCTTGCTGATTTACACTGGCTCTGCAAGACAGGGCCCCGTGTTATCCAACGGGTCCTCAACAACTTCATTGCTCAGTTTTCCAAACACATTTTTTCAGACACTGGGAGTATTTTTCCATGGAAAAATCCTGCCCTTTGACTATGTTAGATGCCACGTCTCACTGCATCCTTCCAACATCCGTTCACTTAGAAGTGGATCTGCACATACGTGTGTGTACTTTCCTCACAGCAGTTACTCATCTGCTAATAGCTCTGCACTCTTTTCTGCCATCATGGGCTAGGCATTAATGCTGCCATCTGAAGCCAACGTTTACATGTTAGGGATCTGATTGCTTAGCTTCTCACCCACCCACATATATTATTCCAATAACTGCCCCCTCACTTCTGCATCACCGGTTTTTTTCATCGCTGAATCATTTCCTTCCGCACACTACGTGCTATAATTTACCTGAAATTAGAAAATATATTTTCAAACCTTGCTCTTGACCATGCAGTCTACTCCAGCCACCACTCCATTTCTCTATTCTTTGCCACAACAAAAATCTGCCCGAATCTTTTTTTTCTTTCTCTCCTGTACTCAATTTCTCTTTTCTCATCCTCTCTTGACATCAATCCGATCAGACTTGCACGCCCATCACTCTCCCAAGGCCGCACTTCCTAGGGTCAACGACAATTCAATCTAGTGGTTACATCTAGTCTTCATCATCCTGACCTATCAGCAGTATCGATCAAGAAGATGAAGGGTAACACTCACACAAACTGAGAGTTAATGTGGGTGTGGGGGACACTCTCATCCTTGAAACATCTCCTTCTTTACCTTCCACAAGACCACCTCTCTCCCATTATTTTTCCTTCTGAATTTTCCTAATTCAGAAAAATGACCCCAGCTTCACTGTTAGAGGTCTCTATCTCTTTTTCCTAAATTTTATTTGTCGCTGTTGAGGCTAGGAACAAAAATACACAATTTCAACCATTTCTACATTTCATGATATTGACTATATTTTTCAAATTGTACAAACCTATTCACACACACTGCTTTTCTGACTTGTCCTTAAGCTTATTCATATGAAATTAAACTGCAGGCTGAGGCTTCTATCTGTTCTTTCCAGTTATTGCTGTTCCATATTGGTATGATCCCATAGAGATCGTTCTTAGAGGGGCATGATGCTCATGGCAGACATTTGAAGCTAGTCAGAACAAAACAATTGTTCAGTTTTAAGATGACTTCAGGGGATAGTTTTAGGTTAGGGTTACAGATGATCTCAGGCTAATAGTTTCGGGGCTTCATTCAGCCTCTGAGGCTCCAGAAAGTCTGCAGTCCACAAGACTTTAAAATCCACCCCCTTTTGATTACGATGACTTGTTGGAATCTTTGATCAAATTGTTCGGTAATGGTATCTGGGCGCTGTCCAGTTCTTGTGGTCTCATGGCCAAGGAGGCAGGTGTTCAGAGAGATCACATGTTTCGAAACTTTCTTCTCTTCTTTTTAAAAAAAATCATTTTATTGGGGGCTCTTACAGCTTGTATCACAATCTCTATATACATCTATAATGTCGAGCACATTTGTATATATGTTGCCATCATCATTTTCTTTCTACTTGAGACCTTGGTCTCAACTCAGTCCCCATCTCCCCCGCCCTCCCTCCCTCATGCACCCTTTATAATTTATCTTTTTTTTTTTCATGTCTAACACTGACTGCTGTCTCCCTTCACCCACCTCTCTGCAGTCTGTCCCCCCTAAGAGGGGGTTATATGTAGATCATTGTGATCATTTCCCCCATTCTACCTGCACCTTCCCCGGACCCTCCTGGTGTCACTACTCTCATTATTGGTCCTGAGGGGTTTATCTCTCCTGGACTCCCTGTGTTGTGAGCTTTTATCTGTACCAGTGTACATGCTCTGATCTAGCAGGATTTGTAAGGTATAATTGGGGTCATGATAATGGGGGTTGGGGGTAAGCATTAAAAAACTAGAGGAAAGTCATATGTTTCCTCAGTGCTATACTGCATCCTGACTGGCGTGTCTTTTCCTCGTGACCCTTCTATAAGGGATGTCCACTTGTCTACAGATGGGATTTGGGTCTCCACTCTGCCCTCCCCCTCATTCACATCGATATGATTTTTGTTCTGGGTCTTTGATCCCTGATACCTGATCCCATCAATATCTCATGATCATACAGGCTGCTGTGCTTCTTCCATGTGGACTGTTGCTTCTCAGCTAGATAGATAGCTGCTTGTTTATCTTCACGCCTTTAAGACCTCAGATGCTATATCTTTTGATATCCTGGCACCATCAGCTTTCTTCATCACATTTGCTTATGCACCCATTTTGTCTCCAGCGATCCTGTCAGGAAGGTGAGCATCACAGAATGCCAGGTTATTAGAACAAAGTATTCTTGTGTTGAGTGAGTACTTGAGTAGAGACCCAATGTCTGTCTGATCCCTTAATATTTAACATATAAATATATGTACATAGTCTATTTCCCTATTGTTATATATAAATGTATTTACATATGTGCATGCCCATATTTAGACCTCTACAAATGTTCTTTGCCTCCTAGTTCTTTTCTCTAGTTCCTTTTACTTTCCTCCTGTCCCACTATCATGTTCACCTCCTCCTATTCTTGACTCTCCTTCTTCCTCTTTTTCTCCAGGTGAATAGAGACCAATGACTGTGGCTTGGATCGCTGCTTGCAAGCTTAGAAGAGCCTGTGTTCTACACTACAAACCAGGAGGTAGAACAGTAGCACTAAGCACATTATAAGGCCACTAAACCAAGAAGCTCCATGAAACCATGACCCTAACCAAGAACCAAATCCCAAGAGGTATTTGGTTGTTCATAAGCAGCTTTAGCAACTACTTTTCTCTTTTGGAAGTGTTGTAAATATGTTACACACCTTCTACCAATTCTACTTTTCCCAACTATACAACTTATGACAACATTTATATGAATTGGCTGTGCACCTCTACCTTAATTAATGAGATGTATCCATTTACATCTCCTCCTCTCTCCTGTCCCTGCTAACCACTGATAAGCGTGGGTCTTTATTTGTCTTTTCATGTCTTTTTGTGTAAGTTGAGACCGTACAATATTTCTTCTGTGATTGTTTTATTTCACTGGCCTGAATATCTTCAAATACCATACAGGATGTAGCACGTATCAAGACTACATTTCTTCCACTGGTTGAGTAGCATTCCATTGTATGAATGTACCACATTTTGTTTATGTATTCAACTGCTGATGGACATTTTCACCTGTTGTTTTCACCTTTTGGCAGTTGTGAATAGTGTTGTCATGAACAACTGTTGGATCTTTTGACTATCTCCACCCACCCTCTTAGTGATGCCAGCCACTTTTGATGGTGTTAATTGCCACCTATATTTTGATAACTCCCAAATGTATGTTTTAAGCTGTTCTTAACTCCAGATTTCTATGTCTCGCTATCTCTATGAATATAATAGGCATCTAAAATAAACTTGGCTGAAACTGAACCCCAGGTCTTACAGTCCTATCCCTCTGTCCCTAAATCTACTCTTCATCTCAGTAAATGTTTCCTCTATTGCTAGGGTATGGAATTTATTTTCAGCCTTGCCAGCAAATCTATTTCCTCTACTTTCAGATTCAATTGAGACTCTCGTATTCTCTCACCAACTTTTATTTCTGTTTTTACCTCACTTATTGAAGTATCCTGTTGAACTATCTACTTCCATTGTCCCCTTCTTACCTTCCCTCTCAAAACATCAAGAGGGAAACTCTTAAAATGTGAGAAATTACTACCTCTTTGCTCATTGCTTACACAATGGTGTCTCACCTCATTCTTTATAAACCTCTCATTTCTCACACAGCCTTAGAAGGCAGTCATGATCTGGGCTATCAGCCAGCTCTACTATCTCACATCCCAGCACAATCATAAACAGTTTTTCATCTCTCCTTGCCTCTTTGTTATTCCTGAACACATGGACCCACCCCATCCCAGGGTATGAATTTACTCCATCTGCCTAGCACAATCCTCCCCCAGTTACTTGGTGTGCTATGATTAAACAAACAAACAAACAACAAAAATACAGGTGGATGTTGTCTAAGGATGGAGATTTACTTCCTTAAAGCTCTAGGAGCCCAAAGGCAGAGAATCAGATCTAGAAGAATGCCTTCTTTTTCTCTTTCAAAGACTGATCTCACTCACTGTCACTGCCACCGAGTTGGTTCTTACTCATTGAGACCCTGGTGGCATGGTGGTGACTCATTGGCTGAGATCTGCAAGGGCAGCAGATGTACAAGGGAGAAAGATGGGGCTTTCTATTCCTGTAAGCCGTTGCTGTTTCAGAAGCTCACAGGGGCAGTTCCACCCTGTCCTATATGGTCGACATGAGTTAGTTGTCTGCAATCCGAAGTGTTCCTGGGCTTGTGGGGGCATCTGCCTCTATCTTTGCATGTGTAGGTGCCTGTCTTTGTCTCTGTCCATCTTTCTAGAGTCATTGCTCAGAAGGGATTATGTTTAGGATGATTCTGATATAATATACAATTCTGATACATAAACACAGGGGTGCTCACACTTTTTCAGCATGAGAGCTACTTATTAAATGATCAAGTCAAAATGATCTACCAACTACAAAAATGCAAAACATTTTAATTTTACTTATTTATTTATTGCATTTATTCATAAATGCATTGAGAATTCTTTAGATATACCATGTATGTACCTTGTCTAACCGTATGAGTCCATATTGCATAACACAACACAATTAACTACGTACATTTTTTGTCATGACCTGAGTTTACTCTGATGACTTGCACTGAATGGAATGACCCAGGGACGTATAGTCCAGACAGTAGCGGCTGACAGCCAGCCTCAAGCACACTTCCAAATGATCATCAGTCATGGTGGAACGGTACTCGGATTAATGATCTTTATGTGGGAAAAGGCTGACTCACATAAATAAGTAGAGCGGAACAATGCAGTCAAGGAGGTAACACATGTTCTCATGTTTGGGAACTTTCCCTCTGCGACTAAGTTCCAGAACTGTTCACGCTCTACGGACTTCGGCTGAATGTCGGCTCGTAGTGTCAAAATCTCCCATTCAGTATGAAAGTGATACGTTTTTGTCTTCTTACTTGGTCCAGCTCCCCACTCATTTTAATACCCTTGCTTACGTTTAAGAAAAAAAACCCAGGTCTAAAAAGAGGCGATAACTTAACTTGTCAGTTTTGCTGCACTTAGCGCAGTTGTGTGCGCATGTGTTTGACACCTCAGATTGCATCTGATTGGCTGCGCTGTGTATCAATTAAGTGACAGGATTGACGATAGGCTTACGTCTATTTTTTAATGCCATGCGATCTACCCACACTACATTTGCAATTGCCTAGTAGATGTGATCGAGGTATTGAGCACCCCTGTATTAACATAACAAAAATAAATATTCACCTTCACAGGTACAGGGGTTAGATTTTGGAGGTTCACAACTCATTGAATACCACCCTAGATAGTATTTGTTGCATTTCTGCACCTCCTTCTGTGTCTGCATACTGAAGCCTTCTCAGATAACTTTAGGGGAAAAATGCTCATTTTATATTTTTTGTCTCTTCCAACTAGGTTCTAATCTCAGGAAAGGCAGCAATTTCATCTCCTTTAGTCATTGTCTAGCAGTGTGCCTGGAACACAGGTGGTGCTCAATAAATAGCTTCTGAAATAATTATGGAGTGAGTTAATGAATATCGTGCTAATATGTATTGAAGGAGCCCTTTCCTGCAAAATTTCATCATACAGTTAAAGGATAACAGTTAGACTTTGGGTGTTAGTATTTATAGTTTTGTTTGCATGACTTCAGAACAAATTTGCGGTTATCTTTATGGATAATTTATAGTTTAATAAAACAATAGTGTCAGTCCATGATGATTAATTTGAAAATGTATAATGGGCAATTCATTTATTTATAAGTTGTATCAATATGATACAGCTTTAAAACACTTGTGGGAAAATGGAATACAAAGATTATGAAATTTTTCCCACTAACTTTTGAAGACCCTTTGTTTAACTTATGTAAGTAATTAGGAGTATCGATGGAAGATTTGCTTTAGAGCACTGAGCGTAATGGAGACTAAAGATTATTAGTACGTCTTGAGCTGGCAGTAAACAAAGTGATGTTATTGGCATTTTCCTATCACCATTTACCTTAAAAAAATGTATCCCAACTGTGTTTAGTCATTTATACTCAATAGACAGAAGAACTCCACCAGCCCCCAAACTAGGAAGAATTCTCAAATCTAAGAGGAATTCAAAGAAAACAGTAAGAATTCTGTCCAGGAAATCAACAAAATTATAAATATATGAATCAGAAAGTAGAGGTGACAGAAGTAACCCCTCTGCAGTGTGACTTGGAGATATTTCTGTCGTGAAACGAATAATAAATGCAGTTCCTTATAGGCTGATGAAAGCAAGCAACCTGACCTATTTGGAATAAAAAGACTGTATTTAAATTGTAGCAGGTTATAAATAGGTGGGGAAAGGAAAAAGGATGAGGTGGACAAATACAGAGTAAAGTGTGGTAGCACTCACAGAGAGGATAGAGGGGCAATCAATCATGTAAGAGTGTTTCATTTCTGGCAGTGTGCTCCAAACAAGCGGCGGTCTGACTTTGGAATACAAATAGATGCTCTGGATGGCCCAGCCCTTTAATGGAGAAAAGCAGTCCGCTGGGCCCCTCCAACGTGAGGAGGACCGCCTAGAAGACCACCCAACTCATTTATTCGGATCGCAGACTTACTCAGCAAGTTTTTAACGTTCGGTTTCTTGGTAGAGGCTTGTTGGCAAGGATATTAAGCTAAGTGTCTCATTATTAATTATTAAAGTGTCATCCTGGTACAAATAATTCATGTGTGACCTGGGGCCAAATGAGCTTGTTTTATCTTTGCAGGCAAAACTATGAACTCAATGAATTTTTCTAGATCACACCCTTTTCAAATATTAATTTTTACCTTCGGTCGTTGACTCTATCACATACTTTTACACAAACATGAGAGATTTTATTTGTTAACACTTAGCTATCACCTGCTAAACCTACAGGCTCTTTCACAGATGTTTGCTTTTAAATAGAGGGTTTTTGAACGCAAAAGTTGACAGAATCAGAGTTTGAAGTCCTGGCTATGATGGAAAGATTTAAAGTATAATAATAAATAAAAGTGATCCTTGATTAAATGATGATGTCCCAATCACTCTCACATATATTGGGCTTAATTTTCACATAGATATAACATTTGGGTGTTAAACAGGAGAATGCCTTTTGACGTCTTGTGACTGAAATAACCCAAACTTGGATGATGGTGGATATTTTTGTATTACCAATTCAAGTTTATTCCATTATTTCCTGAATTCATTGAGGTCAATTAAATGTTTCTGATCAGTCTGTTCATGATTCTCTATCAAGCAGTTCTTGTCTGGTTTGTTTTTTTTTTCTTTTAAGCCAGAAGTTAAATGAAAACGTGGGGCTGAGAGAAGGACTGATAAACAGATTACCCTGGCATGAGTGTTCTTGATGGGATGCTCTTTGGCTCCTTTGCCCCTACAAGTTGTGGCTGGTCCTGCCTGGACTACAGCATTCATCACAGCCATTATAGAATCCTCACCCCTTCAATGGTCTTCAATTGCCAGACCACACTTTCTTCATCTTCCTTAGCTCAATCACGGCATCTCCTTTTCTGCGCATACTGGAAATCTCCCAGAGTTTTCTCCATGCCGCACTCAGGCCAATGACCTCATAGGTCCCAAATTCAGCCATTGTCATTCAAGAACCTTTGGTTGGCTATTGGGTTCAAAGTTTCTCTAGAAGGCTTGCCAACCTGTAGGCATTACCTAAGAAAACCAAGTGCATGCCCCTCTTCTTTCATATTGCCCTTGAGCCTGTTGCCCACCACTGTGGGTTTCCAGATATGTCCCCTAGGAATTTACGCTCCTGGATGCCTGCTCTGGATCTTTTAAACCTCTATTTAAAAATCTACAATGAAATAAATACTGACTTATTCCAGATCGAATCAGGCCATCTCCTGCAGCAGCGAATGCTTTTTACCCAGTAAGTAGAGCCTTCAGACCATTAATAACTCAAGGATGACTGTGAATACAAACTGTGTTGGTTAAAATTTCAAAAATATCTTCCTGTTTCCTTTGCCCGCTAAAAAAAGTTTGATTCCCAAGGGAAATAGATATTTATTTCCCCAAGAACGTTGCAGCAAGATCTCTGTACAAATTTTGTTTATCCATTGTCCATTGTAGAACGTTTCTAAGACTGTAGAGTAACACATGCATCATGAATAAAATTCTCACTTAATTTATTTTTTTCTCTCTTGCCTCTCCCTACTCTACTACAGAAGGGCTTCCATGAAGTTGGAGGTAATAAGAATGAACAGTTAATAAGAATGAATAGGCATGTAGGAAGTGTATAGAACCCCAAGACACATCTATTGGCTCTGAGGAGAATTGGCTGTCCCATCACTGAACCCTGGCAGTCTTGCGCAAGAGATAATGGGTTCTAGCCAAACCTTGACTTGTACATAATCACAGTGGGTTTACTCTCTAGTGTCCCCAAACTCCCTTAGCCTACTAACTTCTACATCACTTGCTGAGGATTCTTCTCACGGCTTGAATATGTGGTTTTTGTTTCTTCTTTCAAAGTAAACACGTCCACTATACTTCAGCCACTATAGTTATGACCTAAGGTAGTACTGGTAGAATCCACTGCCCTCTGTGACAAGCTTATGATTTCAGAGTCGGAGCTAATGGCCAGAAACACAACTTTCTATGATACCCCTTTTCTCCCTCTATTGAGTATCAATATCTATTCAGCGAATTTAATGTCAAGTTTTGGGCTTTCAAACTTTGATTTCTTTTGGCATCCACAGTTCTTTCATAGGATCACAGCCTGACCTCAATCTGACTTGATTCAATTCTTGTCGTGGGTTTGAACTAGTTCATGGTGCAGGTATGTTTTGTATGTATGTTCGTTGGAAATTCAGGCAAGGCCTCACGTGTAGCAGGCTTAAAACTTTACAGTCACTGATAGAGGTGTGCAAAACTCTAATACTGTTTACATTTCCACAAGTAAAATTGACCTGGATCTGTATTTCCCATTTGGGGGATGACAGAATGGAGACTCTGTTATTTCCAATTGATATGTGATTAACTCAAACTGAAAATTCAGTTAGCTGAATTCCTCTGGCCCCTACTTTTTCCCTTTGACTTTAGGATAATCTGTACTTGGGGGGAATCCTTTTGGTATTAGAGACAAGTGTTCAGCCCAACTGATGCCTTCTGAACTTGCTGTCCTCCAGCGAGGTATAGCCCACCCTGAAAGTCCCACTGTCATGCACTTGACATCTATTGATTCCCATGGTTCATCCTTAGCTATTTGTCACAAAGTCTATACATTATTATTATTAGTATTAGTAAGACTAGAATTAAATGCAAGCCCCAAATCCATTCATGTGTCTATGGTTCATAAATGTCTCTGGCTCACCTTAGAGACACCGTTGTCATCAAGGTCTATACATTCGAGACCCTCTCTTAGTTATTACAACATTTCAATGCTCATGAGAATTTTTGGTGTAGATTTATTTCCTATAGCATCCAGAGGGGCTGTGTATTGAAAATGTGCCCAAGTGGCCTCCCAGGTTTTATGAAATGAAACTTTATATATAGATATGTATAATTTCATTTTATATATAAATTTTTTTTTGGTGTGTGTGTGTGTCTGTGTGTTTGTTCTCTAACTTCTAGTACCTTGAACAGGAACTGGTTTGGAAATGTAATCTTTGAAGATTTATCAGCTAGGTTACCAAAATGGTTCACTGGAGTAATCAGTATCAGTGTTGTTCTTACAAGAGAAGAAAAGAGGAACAGAGGGACACAGTGGAAAGAGTGCCATGTGAAGATAGAGACAGAGACTGGAGTGATTTGTAAGGCAAGGAATTCCAGGACGTCATCAGCCAGCAGCAGAAGCTGGGGGAGAGGCATGAGGCAGATTCTCCCTTATAACCCTGAGAAGAGATCAACACAGCTGACAGGACTCCTAGCCTCCAGAACGATGAGACGATAATAAATTTTAGTTGTAATAAACCACTCAGTTTGTGGTAGAAACAGCTCTAAGAAACACCTGGTTCCATTTTAGTATTTTTTTTCTTTGAGATTCCCACCCCCGCTGTTATTCCTACTTAAAGTTTTGACTCCAGATTTGGGACAGTTTGCTGGATACTTCTTAGAGACCTCTGGATAGTCTAGTCTTGCTTATTCCAAAATCAACTCCTTTGGGATATGGGAAATTGCTCTGAAACTACCATACAAGCTTTCTTCCACTGGAACATAAGAAATAACCTATTCACTCTGGGTCAACCCAACTCTGGATCTTTGGCACTGATGGATTCTTTTCTTTTCCATCAAGCCCAATTCTTCAAGCCAAAGGTCTTTAAAATAGGTGGCCCGGAGCAGGTTCCTTCCCCTAGGAAAAGAGAAAAGACCTACTGACAAAAAGAATTAAACACACCAACTTTGTTTGTCATGAAATCAAGATATATAACTCATCAACTGGCTCCGACTTCACGTAATAGTGACCAAATGCAGTCGGAGGTGTCAAAAGAAGCTCAATGAGTGGCAGAGCTTAGACGGCGCCTCCTCCTGAAGAATGGCCCCTGACGTGTTAAGTACTCTATGGATTGCTAGCAGCCATGGGGGGCAAGGCAGGAGGGGGTGAGTAGGGCTCAAGGAATAGGGCCTCCAAGTCTATTGGACCACAGAAGTAAAGGAGGCAGGGCTAAACAAAGAGCTGCATAGATGAGCCATAACTGCAGAAAACAATCTACCCTGTACAAACCCAGGAGGAGAAAGCTATTAGGTCATGAAGTGTGGGAGTCTACCCTGGAGCATTCACCCAGTCGGAATCTTCATCAAATGAACCATCTAGGCAACCAAACAATCATCAGATTGTTTGATGGGGTATGAAAGCTTTAGACCATAGCCTTGCAGGACAATTCAATCAATTGGCATAATATAGTAAATAAATGTTTATGTTGTACACCCTGGTTTGGTATGTAGTGTCTGGGGTTGTAAAAGCTTAGGAGTGATAGAAGACAAATGGGTGCATAAGCAAATGTGGCAAAGAAAGCTGATGGTGCCCAGCTATCAAAAAGTATAGCATCTGGGGTCTTAATGGCTTGAAGGTAATCAAGCGGCCATCAAGCTCAGAAGCAACAAAGCCCACATGGAAGAAGCATACCAGCCTATGCAACCACGAGGTGTCGAAGGGATCAGGTATAAGGCATCATCAGAACAAAAAATCTTACCATAGTGAATGATGGGGGGAGTGCGGAGTGGAGACCCAAAGCCCATTAGTAGGCCACTGGAGATCCCCTTGCAGAGGTGTCTCAGAGAGGAGACGAGCCAGACAGGGGGCGATGTAGCAACGATAAAAAATACAACGTTCCTCTAGTTCCTAAATGTTTCCTCTCCGCTCCCACTATCATGATCCGAATTCTACCTTGCAAGTCTGGCTAGACCAGAGGATGTACACTGGTACAGATAGGAACTGGAAATACAGGGAATCCAGGGCGATGATCCCTTCAGGACCAGTGGTGTGAGTGGCGATACTGGGAGGGTAGAGGGAGAGTGGGTTGAAAAGAGGGAACGGATTACAAGGAACTATATGTGACCTCCTCCCTGGGGGACAGACAGCAGAAAAGTGGGTGAAGGGAGACGTCGGACAGGGCAAGATATGACAAAATAATAATTTATAAACTATCAAGGGCTCATGAGGGAGGAGGGAGCAGGGAGGGCACGGAAAAATGAGGACCTAATGCCGGGGGCTTAAGTGGAGAGGAAATGTTTTGAGAATGATGAGGGCAATGAATGTACAAATACGTTTTACACAGTTGATGTATGTATGGATTGTGATAAGAGTTGTATGAACCCGTGATAAAATGATTAAAAAATTAATAAAAAAAAAAGCTTAGGAGTGATCAAGAAAGACACAACAACTATTGACCTCTACATCTCCAGAATAAAAGAGAAACAAACAAACAACCAAAGATGCAGAGAATGAGATGCAATGAGAATAGCAGTCGATACAAACCTCATTGACCTGGAGGTCGGAACTCGATGGTGCCGTAAATCACTGATAGTTTGGTCAGGAACACAATAGATGGCTCCTGATTGCATGGAAGCAAATCATAGCATAGAATTCAAATTCTTACAATACCCAAATTTACTGGATGGGTTGAGTCTGGAAAATTTCAAAGAGATGATCACCTGAGTTACTCTAAAACTTAAACTGAAACCGTTCCATTAGGTCATCTTTTCATTAAGTGCGCTATTCGCTTGTAAAGCAAAAATGATCATTTGTGATCACTGTGTATCTTAAAGGAAGCCTGGTGGGGTCGTGGGTTCTGTACTGGGCAGTAAACGGCAAAGTTAACAGTGGGAACCTTCCAACTGGGAAAAAGATGAAGTTCTCTGCTCCTGCAAACCAAAGGGAAGTTCTTCTGTCCTCCGGGGTCACTGTGAGTTGGGATCAACGTGAGGACAGTGATTTTAGTTTTGGGGTTGCACGCTTTTATTGCCATCATCTGGAATGCCCGAAGTAGTAAACACCCAGTACAGTGTAGTTGATTGGATACTCAATTACTCAGAGTAATTGAGTAATTTTCTGGCTGTATTGAAGAAAATCCAAGGCTATGCTGCATAAAAACTATATTCTGATTAAGAAAGGTAGTAAGTAAAAGATGGGCACCCTTACACCAAGCAAATAAAAATAAAGATCATGACCTTATTATACTAAATCGCAGGTACCAGGCTAATGAGTACTAAATAAAATGAAAAGTTTGTCATTCAAGAGAAGCTACAGGCCTGGGTCTTTATATTCCCCACAAAACAGAAGCAAGCCATTCATAAAGTCAAAATATCGAAATGCACAAAAACAAATAGAAAAATTCTAGCAGTCCTCGATTCATCTTTTTTTCTGACAGATCAAAATGAAGAGTCTATGTGACCCAAGTATTGTAATAAGTACAGTAGATCCGATAAATCCACATGTTATGTATACACATGTATCAATTGCATAATATGAAGATCCACATTACATATACTGTGAATCTTCAAAATAGCAAATACCCATTCACTTACTCCATTAGCATTCACAAAATTCGATTACCTGTTACACTACAAAGGAAACCTTAATGACCTTCAAAAAACCTCATCTTTCTCCTTAGGAGTCCCAGTTTGAACTGCTGACCTTTCAGACAGTAGCGGATAGTAATGTACTAAGGCATTGGGCTCTTTAGGCACTGAGGTGACTGTAATTGATTAAATCTGGCTCGTCTATCCGTGTCTTTGCAACTCCCACACAACGACTGGGTGTGGCCATGTGAACAGAGTATGTGAACCTCTCAGAGTATGTGAACAGTTTTGCCCTTCCTCTGGGTATGTGAGAGCCATCTCAGACGCACCGAGGGATGATCCCATGACCGCCAGGAAAGACGCGTCACAAGTGCGGTCCATGTGAGACCGCGTCTGAAATGGCAGCGGCACCACAGATCGCAGCACCGAGACCATGAGGCAGCACCACAACTGGGAGGCTGAGTGTCTGGATTCCTGGTCCCTGGAAAGAGGCCGAGGCCACGGGACCACATGGCTGAGAGGCTAAGGACCAGAGAGAAAGATGTCTACCGGCATGGCTAAAAAAACGGTGTTGTGACCCAAAGAACTGCATCAGAAACATTTTGTAACCAGTTAGCTTCGTTAATAAACCCTGTTACCATATTTTCTGTGAGTTTTGTGTGGCCATCGCCATGACTTATGGAATTCAACTGAGATGTGGGGTGCCCTGGGAGTAAGAGTTGGTGTTGGAATCAAGAAGGATGAAAGGTGGGGGCTTCTGCTTTATGGTGATCAACCTTGGACTGGTGTGGAGTGGGATACACAGCTCCTTCTTTCCACTGAAGCTGGAGCGGGTCAGATCTGGTCCCCCGCTATTTCCTCAGCATCCTCCACCACAATGTGCTTTCTCCCTGGGTTCTCTCTAGGGCAATGGCTCTCGATTAGGCAGAGCCCTCCAAGACAACTCAGAGCCCTCAAACCCCGACAGAAACGGTACCGTCTTTTGTAAAACATCAGAAGGCACTAGCATCTGTCCTGCATGAACGGTAGTAGTCAGGGGACGGCAAGGTTCTGGAGACGCATGTAGGGCTGGGAATACTATTGTGACCATTTTGGGAAAACGCCATCTGTTACAATTATATTTTTCAAATCGTAGCCATTAGAATCCACGTGGCTGTAGTTTATATGTGTCCACCGCGGGGTGACAGTCATTCAGTTCATTATTCTCTCCTTTGGGGTTGTGAATTAGTTTCTTCCATTGCCCACTGTCAATTTGTTGTAGTGCATTGTGGACTTCTGTGGTGCTGGGTTGCCGGGAGCTAAGCGGCCGCTATTTCAAAGACCAGCAGGATCACCCGAGGTGGACAGGCTCTGTGGAGCTTTCAGATAAAGAGAGCCCAGGAAGAACAGCCTGGTCATGTACCTCTCCAAATGAGCCAACGGCAAGGCTGTGGATCACAACCGACTGTTGGCCTCTAGGACAGACAGATGACGAGAAAGGTGCAACACGGGCCAGCGTTTCGTCCTGTTGTTCCTGAGATTACCTGGGTCGGAGCAGACTCGGCAGCAACGACCAACAATCGGTTTCTCATGGCTGTTGAAGCCAGTTACCCCCAAACAGTGGTATGAAATGGCAGACATTTTCATCTTCCCTTGCGGGAGGCTAGATGTCAGCATTCAGGATTCTCCCTGAAGAGTCTTGGTCTAGGGCAGTGGTTCTCAACCTTCCTAATGCCGTGACCCTTTCATACAGTTCCTCATGTGGTGGCGACACCCCCCCCCCACACACACACCATAAAATGATTTCCATTGCTACTTCATCAGTGTCATTTTGCTACTGTTAGGAATCAGGGGACCCCTGTGAAAGGGCCGCTCCATCCCCAAAGGGGTCACAACCCACAGGTTGAGAACCGCTGGTGTAGAGGAAGATCCTTTCGTGTGTCTCCCAGCGTCTGGGAGCCTCACGTGTCTGTGGTGCTTAAAGGTTCAGCGTAATTCCAATCTGTCTCCTTTGTCACACAGACTTCGTCCCTCTATGTGTTTGTGCCTCTTCACGTTTACAAGGACAAAACTAAGATTGCATTAGGTTCCACCCTATCCAATATGACCTCATGTTAACTGGGTTGATAACATCTTCAAAGTCACCATTTGCAAACAAAATCATGTTTACAGGTACTGGGTGATAGGACTTCAATTTACGGTTTTTGGTGTGTGTGTGTGTGTATACACTTCAATCCATTACAGGTTGTTTGCAGTTTGTGGTTCTTGTAAGGGCTCTTTATTATTGTGTGTGTGTGTGTGTGTTTGTGGAGGGGGTGCTTCAGAAACAGAATTTCTTCCAAATACATATGTGCCGCTTCTCCTCTTTTCCAAAATGGTTTGAGTGAGGGGGTGGGGGAGAACATGGTGGGAGGGATAGTTCAATAAAGATTAATATTAACAGATGCTTTTATAATAATAATATCTTGCTTACAGTTCATACACATTGAGTGAAAAATATGAAGGGACTGCAAAAGGTTCCTGGAATTTCCCCACGATTTTTGAAACCCTCGCCTAAAAAATACATTCTCCACCACATTAGGGTGTTTCCTCAGCGCTTCTCCTACAGTACCTTTTGACTCCGTTTCGCTGTCAGTTGCCAAAGCAGAGGGCCCGCTGATGACAAGTGGGATGCCCTCTGTGGGTGCAGGCCTTCTTGCACAGACGTGGATGTGATGGAGTTTGTTGCAGAGAAAGGTAAGAGAACGTGAGTTCCAGAAAGAAAGAATCAGAGGCACGAATGCCCTCAGCAGCCCAATACTTCCATATCAAGTTGATCCTGGGAGTCCTTTCCATATTGTAGATCCTCCAGCAGGCTCCCTAGCTTCCCCACTGTTGCCTGTGACATGGCTTCTCTAATACGGCCTTCGTTTAATGCCCTCAATGAGCCCATCCATGGCGAGGATTCTGTTGAGGGTCCTGTAGGCCCCTCCCACCTTGTCTTCCAGTACCATCACTGTCCCGGCAAGGACCTTCAGATGTTTTGCCATGACCTTGGATTTAAAAGTCTTCACAGTCTCTCATCCGTGCACTCAGGGTCCCCAAGACCCAAAGCCATTTTGCAACCCTCTTGTAAGGGTTCTTGTAACAAGTATTCTTCTTTCAAAACTCTAACACCTTTATAGACATATTAGTCACATATTGTACAATTCAATGGTATAAACATATTAACAAGAGTTATGCAATCAACACCTTCAATTTTAGAATGGTTTCTTCATCCTTGTTTGTGTTATTGTTAGTTCCCTATGTACCCTAAACCTTCCCATCTTAATCCTATTAAATTATTAATCCAGTTATTGCCTCTATAGTGTTACCTATCCTAGTTTTCATATACTACAAAGATATACTAAAAACCTTGACCCAACAACAATAACAAAATGAAACAGAAAATCTTTGAGTGAAGAGAAAGCAGGAATTAAAAACTAGAACAAATATACAGTGATTTTAGAAAAGAACAATTTAAAAAGAGGGGTTAAATGCTTATTTGTTTCCCCCAGTATTATATTCCCAGGGCCTAGAAAAGTACCTGGGGGAAATGTTCCATGAATCAATGAGGTACCCTAGTCGGTAACAAGTCATTGAACATAGTTAATTGGGAAGTTTGAAAATTTCAAGTTCAACTCTTCTGTTTTAAAATTAAAGATAGTCTATTTCAATAGTAATATTATATAAGTATAATAGTACTTATAGCATTATTATATGTAAAATATATTTTATACACATAAGTTTATGAAAAAACATGAAAGGGACATTTCAATGGAAACTTGATTTCTAAGTTTATTGCCTTCTCTACGAATGTCAGTCGTTCATATTAGAATTGACAGAGAGAAATGTGATGGCTGAGTCCAGTAGATGGACTTTTTTTCTCACTGTGGTTTTCTATGTCTTTCCCAAGATGAATGTTCCAGATTTCCTAGTCTAGTTTTAGTGGGGCGGTGCTCTAGCATAAAAAAAAGTAATGAAAGAAAGAAGGATATGGTGGGTAATACATTAAAATATGTTGTGGATCCAAGCCAGATGAAATCCTTGACAATCTCAATCTTTTCTCCATTTACCTATTGGTCCAATTGCGAGGATTTGGGTCTTCTTACTGAGGGCTGCAATCCTTGATCTTCATTAGCAAGTGCTTCAAGTCCTCCTCACTTTGAGCAAGCCAAGTTGTGTCAACTGTATATCTCAAGTGTTAAAAAGCCTTCCTCTGATACTGATTCCACCTTCTTCTTCCTATAATCCAGCTTCTTTGATTATTTGCTCAGCGTATAAATTGAACAAGTGTGGTGAGAGGATACAACTGTGATGCACACTTTTCTTGACTTTAAACGATGCACTATTCCCTTGTTCTGTTTGTAGAACAGCTTGGGTGTAGACGCTTGATCCTTGCAGAGGTTCCACAAGAGGACAATGAAGTGTTCTGGAATTCTCATTCTTCTCAAGGGCACCCCTTGTTGGTCATGATCCACACAATTGAATACCTTTGCGTAGTCAATCGAACACATCTTTCTGATACTTTTTGCTTTCAGCCTATATCCATCTGACATCAGCAATAATGTCCCTTGTTCCACATCCTCTTCTGAATCTGGCCTGAACCTCTGGGAGCTCCCTGTCAATGTACCACTAATAAGCATTGTTGGATAATTCAGCAAAATCTTATTTTCCTGTGATATCAAGTATTCTGTAATTTGAGCATTCTGTGTTCCTCCCATCTTCTTTTGATGCTTCATACATTGTTCAATATTTTACTCACCGAAATCGAATCTTTCAATATTACAACTTCTGCCTCAGGGAACATTCATCCAGTATATTCACCACTGACTCTCTCCTGACGATGGCTTTAAGACCCCTGTAGCTTCCCAAGCCTCTCTTCTCGTTACCCTCTATTCTTTACTGTGTGAGCTGTGGCTGCACTTGGCTGGTTTGTTCTTAGTCACAGGTTGTCCTTATTCCCAGTTGCGGCATTAAATTCATGGACCTCTTTACAATCCCCTTCATGAGGCACTGGTGGAGATGCGTGCTGGGGTGTAGACTGAGCATGTTGGAGCATGATTGAAACATGGGAGAAGAAGGGAGGCATGCTCTGGACTTCACGGCGGGCTTTGTGGGTGGGCTGGGAGGTCCATGGGAGGGCCTTGGCCTGTAAAGGCTGCGGGGGCTGGAATATGAGTTAAGACATGTGTGTGGCTGCAGGATGTCTGGATTCCTTCCCAGCCACCCTGTGGGCATTAGTGAGGGGTGGGGGGTGTACAATGGAGGAAATCCAGGGATTGCTCTGGGTATTTGGGACAAAGTAATATTAGAGTAGAGAAGCCATTGTGACCTACCAGTGTTGTAGATATGAGCAAGTGGTGTTCTGCACTAGATAAATAGAGAGCTAACAGGATTAATCACTCCTACACACACACACTCACACACACATATTTAATTCAGAACTTGGCTTGTAAAACCACAAGGAAGCATTTTTAAAAGAAAGAGTTCAAAATAAGTGAGTCCCTGAGCGAAACAAACCTTGAGGTCATCGAGAGAAAGGGAATATTAATACATAACATATTGCAATATATAAATACCACTGAAGAAGAGATAAGGAAGACCGAAGAGGAACTGATACATTGGAATTGTGTTGTAGGTGGGGAATATTGACTATAGCATGGCTAGTCAAAGAGTGAACAAGTCCGTCTTGGAGGAAGTGACAGCCAAAAGACGCCTTGGAGACAAGCATGGGAGACTTGGTCTCAGGTACTTTGGACACGTGTTCGAAGGGGACTACTCCCTGCTTGATGACATAGAGAGCCAGCAGGAGGGACGAGGCTTCCCAATAAAATGCACCAGCCCAGTGGCTTTTAACAATGGTCTCAAGCACGGAAGGGATTTTCGGATGGTTCAGGACTGATTCGGTTGCTCACAAGGTTGGCTGCACCTAATAACTGATATTATTATCATGTCATTAAAAAGGCATGGATACATAGAAAACCAATCTTATAAATGATAAAAATGTTTTTATTGAAAAGCTAAGAAACCAAAGAGAATGGGAAACATATAGCAAGAGAAGCTAGTGGTCAAGAAAGACTACTCGAGGAAAGGAAGGTAATGTGTGGATATAGACTGTCTATGCCTAGGGGGTGATGAAAGATATGAAACCAAGAAAAAGCTGGGAACGCATAGGGTAGAATAAATGCTTTGTGGCTGAGGCCCTTGTCCAGTGCATAGACCGTTCGAAATGAATGTTCACTGAAGAAATGAATAGAGAACTAGATGCAAAGAAAACATTAAATGTGTAAAAAGTCATGTACCAAAATTTGAAAATTTTGTGCAGCGTTAAAAAGAGCTCTTAGAGGCAGTTGATTTCCCTATGATGTACCAGTAGAAGATTTTAACAGCCCCTCCTGTCGGTTTTCTGTGTGGAAACACATGTACAGGAAAGCAAGCACCAGTTTTCTGTGTCGCAGGGACCTAGAGGCACAACCTAAGTGTGAGGAGCCTTAGTCCTTTGCAAGTCCAATCTACCATGCCATCCTTCTAGGGATGAAGTGTCCCGGGGTCCCCTTTGTCCACACGTGCCCTTGAGACCTGTGGTTGTTTGATGATTTTATGTCAACTTGATTTTTAAGAAAGTGTGGAGTCAATCAGGTCACAACCTGATGATGCCTCCTTGGGGCGTGGCCTTCTTATAAGAAGACACTGGAACTCTGTGCCACTTCATCTTCCTGCTTGCTGGGACTCTGTGTAGACTCATGTAGGCTGTCAGCACCCTGCTGGGTTTGCACTGACTTGGCATTCACGTAACTCTGCACCCACCACCGGCCTGGGATCTTCCTGCTTCCCTTCCCTGCATCACTGGCTTGTAGCTATGTGAGTCGGGGCCCTGGCTTGCATCGGACTTGTGGACTTCAGTTGGCCGGGGCTGGGATGCCTTCTTTTGATATAAGATTCTGAGTTGGTAGAAAGTTCTTTCTTATACATAGATAAGTGTCACTGGATTTAAACAACTCAGTCTTACACAAGACCCTATCTAGTGAACTTACAGGACTGTGGATTCCAAGTCTGGCTGAAGTAACAGCTCATGTAAATGAATAAGGCTAGCCTTTCCAAGAAGGAAGGGATCCTGGTGGCTCTGTGGGTTAAACATTCGAATGCTAACTATAAAGTCAGGGGTGGGAGAGATTCCAACCCATCAGATGCCTCTTGGGAGCAAAATGAGGCTGTGCGTATGAGTTGTAATTGACTCAATACCAGTGGGTGATTCATTTTGGGTTCAAGAAGGAGCCCTTGTGTATTAACCAAGGGTGGTGGTTCAAACCCACCAGCTGCTCTATGGGTGAAAAGACCTGGTGATGTGTTCCTATAAAAATGTAGGAAACCTTTGGGTACCCTTCAGTTCTATCCTGTTATATTGGGTCACTGTGAATCAGAAGCGACTCAACAGCATACGATGGCCTTTCCAAGGGGATTACTTTCCAATAATCTAACTTCACATTAAGATGCGAATTATTTAAGTATGTCCCAGGTAAACGACGAGACCATCTTCAATTCCACCTGGGAAACCAGAACTTAAAAATGTACGGAACATAAAAAGAGCAGGAGATGAGTATTGATAATGCTGAAAATTCTAACAGAAATTATGTCCATCAATAAAGAATTTTGACAATTGAGTCTATATACTCCACTATTACCTTAACTCTCTCTGGGACAGCTGAGAAGTACTCTGGTTTACTGAGTAGGTATAGATCCAAGACCAGAGAAGTCACCTTATGCCTTGAAGCTCACTGCCGTCAAGCTGAATCCAACTTGTGGCCAACCCTACTGGACAATGTGGAGCGATTCCATCAGGTTTCTGTTGCTGGAAATCTTTATGGGGGCAGAGAGCACCATCTTTCTCCTCGGAGCAGCTGGTGGGATTGAACTGCTGAACTGCAGCCAGCAACCAACAAGTAACCCACTGCTCACCCAGGGCACCTTCCTTATGCCTGTGGGTTACTCCATTTTTTTTAGTCTTAGTCAATACTCATCAAAGTACCCTCTAATTTATTCTCTCCCCGCCTCAAGTAGACATTTCTGCAGAGAAAGGACTATTCTGACTAGTCTCAGTGAGCATTCCAATCCACCTGGAAGTTATATTTCTCAGTGTAAATGAATAAATTGGCATTTGGGGCTATCAATCCTTTGCCACTTAGTTAGTGTGAATTAGCTCCAGAGAGAACTGAAAATCCAATTTCAAAACTTATGAAAGTGAGAGAGATAATTTCCTGCTCATTATAGGTCTAAGACATAATGGTACGTGTTCCTACACTCTTTGCATGGATCATATTTCTCTTCTCCAAACTGCGCCTAAATTCTGGTCCTGTGGTGACCTCACAAATATACTAGCACCTAATGGGGCTCAGTCTGACATGGCAAGCTCATTGGTCTCTCACCCTATCACATCTATACTATCTTATTACTAAATGCAAATGAAACAGAAATGTAAATCCAAATGCATATAGCCACACTATGTCTCTGCCAGTGGAGGTCCCTGTGTTGCTATGAAGCTACGCAAATTTTACTGGAGCTTCTGGACTAAGACTGATGAGGAAGAAAAGCCTGGTGATCTTCTTCCAAAGTATCAGTCAAGGAAAAGCTCATGGATCACGACATCCAGATCCACAGCCAATCACGGGGATGCCATAAGATAGGCTAGTTTTCTTTAGTTGTGCCTGGGGTCACCAAGAGTCAGGACACATAACTGTCATAAGATAACAAAACCTCAATAGGCCTGAGGAGGGAATCCTTCCTTTTCAGCAAAGCAACTATTAGAGAACAACAGAGGAGCAGCCACAATGGACACATAATGGCCTTAGAAGAAGACCCATTGATTTGTGTGCTCAGTGTCTCTGGGAAGCAGTGCAGTGTCAGGTTGGGGCAAAAAGAAACATTTGGAATGTACCCTAGTGAAGGAAGCTTCATCAGCTGCACTTGACAAAAGCAGTTGAGCTAGAGTCATAGCAAATTGACCATACTAAAAAAAATTGTGGCCCATATTCTTCAATTTTAGGTTTAGCCCAGGGTGGCCTATAGAAATAGTCACTATAGTTTATTTTAACTTAGCTGTTAAATAGAGTTTGTCATTCTCCCTCACTTTTTACTGTCTCAGGCACTCGAGGACCATAAGTAAACTACAAAGACAAAAGGACTGTGTTAAACTGGGTTGACTAGAGAAACAAATCCAGGGACTTTCAAATATGTATAGGAAAGAGCTTTATATGGAAGAGTAATTGCATATTAAGAAAACATCCCAACCCCATCCAGCTCAAGTCTATACATCTGATATCAGCTCATGTGTCTGATGCTAGTCCATAAATTCCTCTTCAGGCTCATGTTGTCACTTGCAATTGATGCTGAATGCAGGAAGGTCACAGGCTGGTGGATAAAAATCTTATGGATCCAATGGCAGTGGAAGCATCACAGGGCTATCTCCACAGGTCTCCACTGCATGGCTCACTCAGTTCTTAGCATAGCTCCACATGGCTTGTCCACAGGAAGAAGAAGGCACAGAAAAGAGAAGCTCCCAAAATCCTCATGAGAAGGCCTCGCCCACAAGGAGGCATCATCAGACTTGTCACCTGATTGACAGGCTAGACTCCAGCCCTACACCCATTTATCAAGTTGACATGAAATTATGTAACAACCACAAGTACCCATTAATACCCATAGTGGTGTCAGGGGCAACCATTATAGATAGAGAAGTTCTTTTTATTCTCTGATTCACCTAGAGATATACTATTTGATTAATATTTTTCATGCCGTTGAAAAATATGCATCCATTATTTTAAGTAACTGTCTTCATAGGAAAATATTTTGACTATCTGATAGTTTATTTTAATACGATACACAAATTCCATGGTGCAGTTAAACACCAGAAACGTGGCTGCTGCGGGTACGACTCCTGTTTCTAAAAGAGAAAGGTTTCTAGTACAGAATTACAACCAATAAACCTTGTAGTGGCACCAAAGGACCATGGGACCTTCAGAAAAATACAAGTTAATGTGCTGCATGCCAGTTGTTAATTCCACACAAATGACACTGATCTTCTTTCTGCTCTTTGGCTAGTGTTCTCCCCCTCCTCAAACAGAGTTGATGAATGACACTACAAAAGAACTCGCTTATTTGGCAACCCATATTGATCAACACTGAAAAGACCTTGACCAAGGTCTCTTTTATCTTTAACCTTTAACTCCAGTTCTTTTAGCCCTCTCTCTACCCTCTTCAGAGTTCATTCTTAAATGAAACCAGATGTTTCATTCTGGGGTTGACCGTGCCTTGCTCTAACAGTCTTTCGAACCATGTGTAGATGTGTCCGTTTTCTTCTGTCTGGGTATGCATGAAATAATGTGGCTTTGAAAGAGCAGAATTTAAGGATGTTTATTTTCCCTTCTGCTTACTTTTTCCTTTGTTGCTCTCTTGCCTTTCTGGATTTTACTTATTGTTATGAACTGCATTGTGTCCTCTCTTCCCCCTCTCCCCCGCTAAAAGGACAGGTTGAGAAATGCCTCTGGACCTTTGGAGGTGACCCTGTTTGGAAATAGGGCCTTTGATGATGTTATCGAGTTAATATGAAGCCATACTGGCATATGGTGGCCCTCAATGTTCTGACTGGTGTATTTAAAAAAGAGACGATATACAGAAACCGAGAGACAAAGCAAGGAGGCTGTATGGCATAGCTGGAGCTAACAGATGACAGGAGAAAGGCATGAACCACCTTCTCCCTTAAAAGGCAAGTCTTAGAAAGAATCGACCTGGTCTGCACCGTGAGCACGGCGTCCTCGCTTCTAGAATGGACAGGATACGTTTCTAGCCTTTTTAATTATTATCATTTGAGTTCATCTTGCTTCTTCTCTTTCTAAAAATAATTTTTATTGAGGAACCTTACAGTTCTTATCACAATCCCTACATCCATCCATTGTGTCAAGCACATTTGTACATAGGTTGTCATTTTCAAAACATGTTCTTTCTACTTGAGCCCTTGGTATCTGCTTATTTGTCCCCCTCCCTAACCTCCCTCCCTCATGAACCCTTGATAATTCATTATTATTTTTTTCATGTCTTACACCCACCGCTATCTCCCTTCATCCACTTTTCTGCTGTGTGTCCCCATGGGAGGAGGATTTATGTAAATCATTGTGATTGGTTTTCCCCTTTCTCCCTGCACCTTCCCCTTCCACTCCCAGTATTGCTGCTCTCATTACTGGTCTTGAGGGGTTTATCTGTCCTGGATTTCCTGGGTTGCAGGCTCTTATCTGTATCTGTGTACATACTCTCTTCCAGCCAGATTTGTAAGGTAGAACTGGGGTCATGATATTGGGGGTGGAAACATTAAAGAACTAGAGGGAAGGTGTATTTCATCGGTGTTGAACTGCACACTGACTGGCTCGTCTCCTCCCCGCTACCCTTCTGTAAAGGGATGTCCAATTGTCTACAGATGGGCTTTGGGTCTCCAATCTGCACTCTCCTTCATTCGTATCGATATGATTTTTTATTCTGGGGTATATTATGTCATCATTGCAACCGGCTCCCCCTTTCCCCCCCCTCCTCTATACCAATGTATACATTCCCCCTACATTGGTACAGATAAGAGCCCTTGACACACAGAATCCAGAACAGATAAAAAACCCTCAGGAACAGTAATGAGAGTAGCAATACCATAAATTTCTAGTCTTATAAGCCAGTAATTTTGTTATGAATGCCCTGGGGAATAAACTCATCTGCTTATCCCCATCTGTTTCTCTAGCATCTGCATAGTCTGTATTTTCAACCCTGGTAGTGTACTTGGTTATAAATTAGGCTTTAAAGCACAAGGTCAGTAGTTCCAACCCACTAGCTTCTCCACAGCAGAAAGATGATGTTTTCTGCTTCTAAAGAGATTTGTAGCCTCAGAAACAAAGGATGAGTTCTACTGTCTTGTAGGGTTGCTATCACAGATTCTACTAGACAGCAGTGAGCTTGGTTGTTTTTTATTTATTCCCCGACAGAAGCTTGCAAATCAACCTGCTCTGTAATGTAATTGCCTTGGCAAAAGTACTAACTTTGGAAAATGGAATACCATATTGAATAAAATAATAAGTAAGACTTTATAGTGTACATTTGAAAAACGTACCCATTTTTTGTATGTACAGAAAGGTAAAAAAAATAACAAAGTACTTCCAAGAAAAAGCAAGGTAGAAAACTTTTCAAAGAAGCAATGGAAGTAACCGAGCTGGTAAAGCTCTAAGTGTTCACGTTACCAAGGAAAAGAGCCGGGTGGGGAGGGGACTCAAAGCTAGGTCTTGGTGGCAGAAGGGACATAGAATGAAAACAAATGGGTAAAATAAAATAGGAATATGTAATCAGAAGAGGAGGCAAATGAAACTTTAAGAAATAGGAAAGAAATGAATGAAATTGTGAGAAAGTAAGAAATAAAACCAAAACCAACTTTTAAAAAAAAATTAAGACAGATCAGTACAATGCATAAGAAAGGTGCAAGACATAACAAAATTAGAATGGAAGGAGATGAAGATGTTCACTTCAGGAAAGGCCATGTCTGGTCATTGACTTCTAGGTTAAATAGTCTAATACTTATGACCATGCTTCTATGTCTTCTCTTGGAGCTCAGTATTATCGATTAGGAAAAGTGGGAACCTGAAAGGAGGATTTTATTCTAGCGCTATCATTGACTTGTCGAATGATCACTGACAGCTAATTTAATCCTCCTCTTTTGTTCTGAAGGCAAAATAATGGAATTTTCAGGGCTCTTTGCTTTCTCAGATTTTTTTTTCCCTTTCAAACTATTTTATTAGGACCTAATCCAAACACCACACTACCTCCAGGGAGAAAGAGAGGAAGTTCCCAGAATCCTCAAGAGAAGGCCACGCCCACAAGATGTCATCATCAGGCTGTGACCTGACTGACAGGCTAGACTCTACCCTTTCACTCTTTTTTTCTTTTAAAAAATTTTATTGGCACTTAATCCATATATCACACAATTCAATATTTTAATCATATCAAGAAGAGTTGTGCAATCATGACCACAATCAATTTTAGTATATTTTCTTTCCCCACCCCACCCATGGTTAAATTGCCTTTGAAAGTAGTTTTGTAATCACCATCAGTTCTAGTGCTCCTTCCTCCTCCCACCTACACTGTTTGCTCCCCCAACCCCCTCACCCTTCCCTCCCTCCCCACATAAAGCCTGGCGACAGTTCTTATCTCGATGAGTCTGCTCTTGTGCTTCACAAACTGGAAAACCCAACAGCAACAATGAAAAACAAAATAAAGTGTTCAGCATAACATAATACTAAAACAGAGATAAAAATACAAATAATGAATAAGAAAGAAAAGACCGCCATGACTATTTAGAAGGCCAGGGAGAACTTTTTTGTCATGGAACAAACGAAAAATACTTGCACCTAGAACAGTTTCAGGTTGGGTCTAGAGGGAGATCAACTGACCAAGTATCCAGTTTGATCCAGTATAATCACGATTACAACCCTCTCTCTCTGTTCACCCTTCACTCTCAATACTCTCAAGTCGGTACAAGGTTATGTAACTACCACGTGGTAGATGTTAGAGTTTAATTCAAATCTTTGAGGCAGCCCAGTGACTGATGATGCTCAACTACCAAATATGCACTGTTTTAACGTCTGCCTTGCTTCATTATGACATGCATTAACCTGGCAGCCATGACTTTGTTGTTGTGAATAAGTATCATTGAAAGTTTTTACCTAGCACCAACCCCCATTTTTGTGTAGAACGTGTCCAGTCACTTGAGTTCAATCTGTACAAGTCAACAAGTCATGTATTGTGATTCATAGCTGGCCTATATTGTACAATTTCCTTTTACAAGCAGTATATAAATCTATACCATTCCCTAAACGAATGACATTATTAATGCACAGTGGTTATGCATTGGGCTGCTAACCACAAGGTCTGCAATTTGAACCACCAGCCAGTTCCTAGAGGGAAGGATGAGGCTTTCCACTTCTGTGAAGCTTTGTAGGCTTCGAGACTCACAGGGGCAATTCGACCCTGCCTTACAGGGTCACTATGAGTCAGCATTGACTAGATGGCAGCATGGCCAGGGATTTATTTGGTAAATATACAGTATCTGCAGGCAGCGTGAAAGGTATTTTAAAATACCTGTATATATAGACATACATACATGTTTTTACTGCATGTTGCTCATATCTGAATTTTCTTTCACAGTGCCCACTTAAAACAATTCTCTGTAGAAAATGATGACACATAAAAATAGGTACAGCAATTTGTCATGCTTATGATACCTAAGTCTATGACTCCTTGACAACATGCTAAATTATTTAAAATTGTTCTTTTAAGATGGTTAATTGGAGATCTAAGAGCATGGTGATTTTATTTTCCATTTTTCTACTAATCATCTTTCAGGTTTTTTAAAAAAATGATCTTTCAGTTTTGTTTCTTTCTTTAGAGTCTGTCTTTCCATGTACTTATGCTAATATTAAATACATAATATTGATACTCTTAAAATTCATTGGTATTCTCCTGCAAATTCTTAACCTCCCTAGGATATGCACTGAAAAGTTGACCCTTCTCCCTCCACAGTCAACTTATCTACCCTTCTATCACACACATACATACATACGTATGCACACACTCACACCAACATGCTTTATTCTCTCTCCTGATAGACCCTTGCACCTGATATCTTGTCTCTGTAAATATGCAGAAGCAAGTGGTGACAAACAAAACCATATTTTCTTCTTCACCCAACTGAAGCTACGTGTTCCCTTTTTCTGCTCATCCTTAACGCCTTTCAATATATCCCAACCTTTCGGCATTCTCATGCTCTGATCTCATACCTGGTTTATTATTTTCTCTTTATCTAGTCAGCCATTGCAGACAGGGAAGCTCGGGCAAAGCATGCATTAGAGCATAACTGAATTGACTTACTTGCTCATAGCATGTCCTGTGGGGAGAGGCAACTTTGGAACATCTGCTGTACCTCTCTCCTTTGCCTACTGAGGCCAGACAGGAGAGGGTAGAGGGCTAGAGTTTTAGTATTAGGCTCAGGAACTAGTATAAGGTCAAGTCAAAATAGCTTATTTTCCCAGAGTCTATTTCTCAGAGAAGAAAATAAACAAAATAATTGGGAATCTCATAGGTTCTAATAAAGAATGTATCTCCACCAGGCCATCTCTTTCTTGTTTGATGGGATTCACGGAGAAATGACAAGTTAGTGACAATCTGGTGTGTCTGTGCCATAGAAAACAGCAGCCAAGGAAATTCATGACCCAAATGAGCTCTTTTGCCTCTAGAAGGAACTAGTATTTATTGAGTAGTTAAATATGCCATAAACTATGTTTTTATGTGAGTTTAACTCAATTCTCCATGGAATTTTCTCCTCCCATGTCCTTAGTTGTTCTTGAGGTTTACATCACAAAACCACAATAGACACTTTGACTTTATTATTCTGAAAACAAAACTGCCTCATTAAATGGGAGCAAACACAAGGTCTCTGTTAGCTAAATAAATTTATGTAATTTGTCAAACTGATCATTAAAGTTCAGGGCCATTCAAAAAGTACACTTTAAAGGAATTATCTCTATAGTTGTCATAGGCATGTTTTAACATGATGACATTAAAGGAGAGGAACGCTTTGACGAATGGGCTCAATACCTTGAAATTGTTCAAAACCGACAAGTGGTAAGGCCCCTTCATAGAACTCAAAACTTTCTATTAGTTAGAATAGTGAAATATTACCATAGTGAATGATGGGGGGAGTGCATAGTGGAGACCCAAAGCCCATTAGTAGACCACTGGAGATCCCCTTGCAGCGGAGTCTCGGGGAGGAGACGAGCCATTCAGGGTGCGATGTAGCAATGATGAAAAATACAACTTTCCTCTTGTTCCTAAATATTTCCTCCCCGCTCCCACTATCATGACACTAATTCTACCTAGCAAGTTTGGCTAGACCAGAGGATGCACACTGGTGCAGATAGGAACTGGAAATACAGGGAATCCAGTCCGGACGATCCCTTCTGGACCAGTGGTGTGAGTGGAGATACTGGGAGGGGAGAGGGAAGGTGGGTTGGAAAGGGGGAACTGATTACAAGGATCTACAGGTGACCTCTTCCCTGGGGGACGGACAACAGAAAAGTGGGTGAAGGGAGACGTCGGACAGGGCAAGCTATGACAAAATAACAATTTATAAATTATCAAGGGCTCATGAGGTAGGGGGAGCGGGGAGAGAGGGGAAAAATGAGGACCTAATGCCGGGGGCTTAAGTGGGGAGCAAATGTTTTGAGAATGATGAGGGCAATGAATGTACAAATGCTCTTCACACAATTGATGTGTGTATGGATTGTGATAAGAGTTGTATGAGCCCCTAATAAAATGATTAAAAAAAAAAAGAATAGTGATTCCAAATATAAAATGCATATTTTACTCAGGTAAATTGGGGAAGCTTCATCATTGGATAAACAAGCTTTCAGTCAGTGCATCCCAGGTGTGTTTACTTTTGCACATATCAAAATTCCAAAAGGAGAGCTTTTCCAATTCTTTGTCTCCTGCAGTGTCTGGTTGTGGTTGTGTCTGCCAGCTACGCGGTGCCCCGTTACTTGCAGGTGGTCACATAGAAACAGCTTAGCAAGGAAATAGCTGGGTTAGTCTATTCCTGTCCCCTGATCCCTGACTGGACTCTGGCTCCTCATCTTATCTCCCTCCCTGTATTGCAAGTCTCTGTTATCACAGGCGTGTGCTTGGCTTTCGGGCTTTACTTGTGTGCACCTATCACTGACTCGGAGGTTTTACTTCTGTCCAACCCTTTTGCCAACCTGGGTGCAGCAGCTTGTGAAATAGTGTCACAGGTGATATTTGACACAGAGACCATGTGGAAAGATCCAAGCACTCTCCAAGCCTGCCGCAGTGCAGGCTGCAAAGGCCGAGCTTCTCCAGCAAAGGCAGTAGCCACAGTGTGCGAGTGCTTGTTTAAAGCCGTGGCTGGTGTTTTCAAGCGAGCCAGGCGACCAGAAATTGAGATGACGGATGACAAAGAGCCAGGCAAGTAGTAGGCAAGTAGAAGGACTGTGGCCCGTTTTCAGAGAAGTCATGCAGGAAGAGTTTACCGACCTGAAGAAGTGTGTGATGTGGACCATTGCAACCCATAGATACATAAAAAAAAATTACGTAGATACTCTGGGAGGAATCAAATAGGTAACGTGTTTGTGCTTCCCGTCCGAGGTCTCTATCATGTGAAAACATTGACAGTTAAAAAGCCTCCTTCTGAAGTGATGCAGTCACCTTGCGTTTTCCTGCCGAGTACGCGGCACTGCCGAGTACGCGGCAGGACTGTTTCAGACTGATTCAGCCATCTCCTTTGCAGCTTCACGGAGAGTGACCTGCATAATTTCACGGCGAATGCTGGGGCAGTAGGGTTAGTGTTTACAGACTTTTCGATAAAACATTGTTATTTAGTAATTCAAAGTATAGATTTAAGGATTAGGAGTATAATAGGATCCCAGAGATGATGCTAATAGAATATGACAGTGGCTTTCAATAATATTGTCACTTTCTAATATGTAATTTATAAGGTTATTTGTGGCTGCCAAAGTTCTGTTCAGGTAATAAATAATAGTAATCACAGTCGCCACGTACCAGCTCTGTCCATCTGATACGGCAAAAGGCGCTTCATAGAGGTTATTCCAAGCCGTCTTTTTCAGAACCCACTAGTATTTTATTCGAGTTTACAGGGGAGGACGTTGATTCACAGATATTAAATAATTTGCCCGGGCAGCCATAGAGAATAAGCCGCAGAGCCACAATTCAAGTCCAGGTTATGTCCTCTTCTATCCACAGGATGAAGACAATAGCGAAAACTCAGAGTAGCCATGGGGATGAGTCCAAATTGCTGGTAAGTATCTATCCCATACGATTTTACACGGATGTGTCACTGTTAGAGGCTACTCATGGTTGCTGATGGGCTTTGGAATAAGCTACCACTTTTGCCCTTCTAAAAGCTCTCCAAATATTGAGGGAAAACCCTTTTTATATCCCATCTCCACCCTGTACTAAAATGGGAACTATGATCCGACAGGAAAATGTCCCTCAACCTTTGAGTTACGACACAGAAACAACACACGATGCTTTCCATGAAGAGACGTCGCAACCGCGAACACACGTGGGAGAGGGCGGCTTGCTGCAACTTTCAGGCGGCGAATTCGTTTTGCAGCAAGGCAGCTGCGGCACTCTGCCCGAGGGGCCAGTCAGCAGCGGCACCTTTCTCACTCCATCTTCATGAGAGGCAAATTGCTTAAAAGCAAACAAATATTGGTGATGTTTTCTCTTCTTAAGACCGTTGGTGTCGTTCTTTCCACTTTCCCGAGGTGCCGCACAGTTTGTTCTCATCCGTCTTCCCAGACACCAGACACCAGACACCGCAACCACTGGCAGTTATGACGAGGACGTCTCAGATCCCGATTGCAAATGAAATCCTGTCTCTTAGGATCTGCTACAGGAAAGCATTTCCCACACGTTTCCACTCCAAAGGCTAGCACGCTAAAATTTCTGCTCTCTGTGTTAAATCTCAGCCCTTGGAAATAGTTTAAATTAAATTTGTATAGTAACTTACAATCTACAGGAGCCCTGGTGGCACTGAGGGTTAAGAATAGGGTTGCTGACTCAAAGGTCAGGAGTTCTAACCCATCAGCTTCTCTGTGAGAGAAAAATGAGGCAGTTTGCGAGTGTAAAGATTTATAAGGTTGGACCCGGTAAGAATAAATCTACATGCTATAGATCCTATAAGCTTGATGTAACTCAGAATCAACCAGTGGGTTTCTAAACCAACAGTCACTGACATTGATTTAAAACCAACAGGGTAACTCTGTCCTATAGGGCTGCTATAAGTCAGAATCGGCAAGTGGGCTGACTCCCTGCAATTGAGTTTATGCCGGTTGAGTCTGTCTATGCCAGTAGAACAGGGTAGGCCTGCCCCTGAGAGTTTCCCAGGCTGCAACTCTTCACAGGAGTAGAGAACTCCTGCAGAGCCGCTGGAAGTTTTCAACAGTGGAGCTTGCAGCTCTCAGCCCAGTGAGTAGCCACTGCGCCATGAGGGCCCCGAGTGGGGTTAGTGGGTTATAATTTACACAGACTTATCTATGTGTAGATTGAATGCATTTAGCAACACTGGAGCTGGGAATTATTATCCTTCTAAGTTTTTAATTTCTGTGAAAATACACCTCAAGGAAAATGTTATATGTCCTCAGAGGAAGTGATATGCACGCTCCTTAATGGAAATGAAATATGCTTGTATGTAACTTCATTTCCCCCTTCATACTTTGTTTTTTATTATTAATAAATCATTTTATTGGGGCTCTTACAGCTGTTATAACAATCCATACATCAATGTAATCAAACACATTTACATATATGTTGCCATAATCATTTTCAAAACATTTTCTTTCTGCTTGAGCCATTGGTATCAGCTCCTCTTTTTTTCCTCCCCCCTCCCCCTCCCAGCCTCATGAACCCTTGATAATTTATAAATTATTATTATGTTCCTATCTTACACCATCCTGTTTCCCTTTGCCCACGTTTCTGTTGTTCGTCCCCCTGGGGTGGGGTGGAGGGTGGGGTTATATGTTGATCATTATAGGTGGTCCTCTATTTCTCCCCCTTCTCCCCCCACCTTCCCCCTACCCTCAGACATTGGTTTTTAAGAACCTCAGCTTCTCATGTGATGGCTATTTAGGCTCATTATATTAACTTTTATAGGTAGCATGATTTCTTCCTTTTCATGGTTGTGATTTTCTGCTTCTTCAAACTTAAGGGGTTTGAGTGTAATGTCCTCATAATGTTTTGAAAGAGGTCACATTTGAGAAAATTTTAGAAATGAATGATGGGATAACGGGACTATTTTTGCCTTAATTTCAGAAATCAGTGAAGCTGCACAGTGAGAAGGCTCAGCAGTGGCAGAGTTAAGGATCCGTTCCAGATCTCTTGATTTCAAATCCAATGTTGTTTCCAAAATGATGTATCCCAGGAGAATATGGTGAGACATGGTTTTGCTTAATCAATGTCCAGCTGCTAAGAATAAAACGGTTAAACTGCTGACGGTTCTACAAATCCAGACTTCCACCATCATTCTGAGGATCCTTGAATTCTTGAGAAAAAAGAAAGTCAAGCCGAGACCACCTCTTTGGCATAGAAGGGACTTAGGGTAAGATGCCGAACCCTTTGCTCAGACCACACCCATAATTTGATGTAAGGGGAGTTTCTCGGGGTGTGATCTGGGCCACCCCTCATCTCACAGGAGACAAAAGGAGTGAGGCGTGAACAGAGAGGGAGGATCTCAGTGCCATCAAGGAGGACGAACTCGTAGCAGGCACATCCTATGGACAGTCCCGGTGCTGAGAACGCTCTAGACCTAGGGAGGTCTCCAAGGGTCTGGGGCCCACAGATGTTGAGGGGAGACAAGGATCTTCCCTCAGAATCACTAAAGAGAGAGGAAGTCTTCTCCTAAAGCTGCCCCATGAATTATACTTCCAGCCTCTTAAACTGAGAGGACAATTTTTATTTGTTAAAACCATCTAATGTGCTCCTTGTTATAACAGAAATATATAAGCTTGTGTGTTATATATCTATATATAATATATATAGATATATCTATCTATATCTTTCTAGATATATAGATACAGTTATATATCTATTGTGGGGGGAGGTCAGATGCGCAGGCATTCCCTCCCCTGGAGGCAATCAGTTGCCAGACTGCTGTCTCATCCCACCACAGGGGTGGGCTTGCTCCCTGCCTCTGGGGACAATGGACAGGCTCCTGTAGGTGGAGTTTTCACCCTACTGATAATAGTTCCTATGGAGACCCAGAGACCATCCCCTAGACCACCCCCTCATTGCTGTGTAACCTATAGTGCAGCCCCTCCCTGTGACATACGTCTCTACCTGTAATTAGTGGGCTGGCATGCCCCCAAAAGATATATAGGCGTGAGTCAGCAATATAGAGCTCTCTGACTCTGACCCCTCTGTCCTTGCTGCTCATTCCCTGGTCACTCCCCTCTCTTCCCCCTCTCCCTTGTTCCCTTGCCCTTCTTCCCTTTCCCCTCTCCCCACATGGACCACCAAGCTGGGCTGAGGTGAACAATGCTACCATGTAATGTGTCTATCTGTATTATTGTAATATCTCTCATGCTCTCGATGACTTTAATACTTATATATCTCAACCGTACAATTGTGCGTTACTGAACCCAGAAGTAGTATTACTGAACCAGTGAGTTCTAGTAGTGGGTGGGGCTGGCACCCCACTCCACCCCCCTCCTCACCATTTTAATGTAATACTACAATCTATATATAACTAAGACACATGGCTGAAAATGTAGGGTGGCTGTGGAATGTTCTAGAGCATCAGCATGGCTACTATACACCCCGCCCCTCACCACCATCTCTTGCAACATTGGAGGAAAGGCTAATCCTTTCTAAATGGTCCAGACAGCTCTCTCTACCTGTGGAGACACTGCTGTAGCCATTACCAAAGTGTCCCTACAGCTCAGCATGGCTTTTCCTCTTTGTTGGAAGATGATATAAAAAGTCAAGGCACAGTTATTTTGATAATTACTGTGATGGTGAATCGCTAGGTCATGATTTTTAGTAAAAATGTAATTATCCTCCATTGATGATCTGATGTAAGGGGAATTTCCAAGGGAATATGACCCCACCCTCTCAATATACATAGATGTCTAGTAAAGCTTGCCTGATTTTCTTTTTTAAGTGTTGAACAGGTGTGTATCTTTTTTTTCTTTTTTAAACAAGATAGAATTTCCTTTAAGGAAATGCATCTGTTTCCCCCCACCTCTTTTTAAAAAATAATTTTATTGGGGCTTGCCTGATTTTGATTTTGATGTTGGTTTTTCATCTGACTTGTTATGTTTGGAGATGCGAGCCATTGTTTAACATGCAGATTTTGAGATTCACCAACTGCCAGCACCCCTTCAACACTATACTTCTGCCTGATCTTCTGATTTGGGGTTTGGTTTCCTCTGCTGCCATGTGAGTCAAGGAAAGTTTTCAGCCTGACACTTGCCCCACAAATTGTGACTTGTCAGCCTCCACAATTGTGTGAGCTATTTCCTGGATATCTCTCTCTCTCTCTCTCTCTACACACACACACACACACACACACACACACAGAGAGAGAGAGAGAGAGAGAGAGAGAGAATGTATATATATTATAGAATATCTATAATTTTAATTATATATATATATTTATATTTATATTTATTTATTTTCCCCTCTGAGACCAAGTAGAACTAGTCCTGTAAGTTTCCAAGACTATACTCTCTTGATAGGAGTAGAATGCCTCATTTTTTTCAATGGAATGGCTGGTGGTTTTGAATTGCTGCTCTTGTGTTTAGCATCCCAACGGGAAGCACACCATGCTCCAGGGCGTGACTTGATGGCAGTGAGACATATGATCAGTTCATTAATTGTGCTCTTCTCGAGAGCTCAGTCTAAGACTTTGGGTATTGGCAGTGGTTCTGTAGGAATAAAATCATAAGGAATGGTTTTCTGACTAGGCTTTCAAGTCTAGCTAGAATTCAAATACACCGATCACTCTAATTCCAGTAGGGAGGAGGGCACTACTACTCATTGGCACAAAGTGGTAGTAGAAATATATAAAATATTATATCCATTGCATCAAATACTTGTGAAAAACAAGGCTCTGGATCAGGGTGTATTTGATGCCTGCAGCGTTTTTTCAAATCGAGAAGTCTAGGGAAGCTAGTTGGTTGTTCCTCCTTTTACTAGAAAAGTTGTGGAAGAGATGAGCGCAGGACAATCGACTCTCAGCTCAAGCACAACGTGAAGGACCTGGGGCCTGCCACTTCAGCATCAAAGAAAGCCTTATTTCCTGTAGCATCAGAGAGGATATTGCTGAAGACCAAATCCTGCGCCTTATCCTGTGTGGCTGAATTACAATGCCAATTGGATTCTCACCCTTGATAGGTGTCTGAAATTAAAGTCGGGGCATCGATTGGGAAAAACTAGGATCCCGAAATTGGAGATTGGCCCTATAGGCAGATGTGAAAGCTGGGAGGCTATGAGACCCTAAAGTCTGTTGAATCCCCCTTGCTAAGAAAATCAGCCCTTTTATTCCCGTCTGCAGAGACTATTTCATCTTATTTGATAAGGCGTCCTCCCAGTAAAATCATTATTCCTGCCAGCCACCTCAAGGGAGAGGAACCCAGCTGCTCCTGAGATTTCACTGGGAGTGGCATCTGGAGCATGGCCTAGGCCATTGTCGGAGGCAGACAAGACCTTGCTCAATGTTGTAGGGCACCTCCCCACAGTCCACCTTTGCTTCTGGACCTCTCATTAGACTCATGTCCCAGTGAAGCCCTAAAGTGAAGCGCAAAGTGTGACCCATCTAGAGGTATGTGACACTCTAGAAGAACTGTTTGGTTTTTCGAACATATGCACACAGAAACCTGGGGGAATATCTGTAGGAATGGGAGTTAAGGTTGTGGGATAATAGTGCAAGGAACATAATGCCAGGAATATACATTTGGATTGGTCTGAGTTTATTGAGATGGGTCCACTCTGCCTGGTTCTTCATTCAGGGTTTTAGATGAAGAGATGAAAAATGATCTAATCATTTATTCAGTTGGTTCTCTGAAACATGGATTAAGAAGTAGCCAACACTAAGTCAAGTTGAAATGTCTGAGCTTCCTTGACATATTGTAAAAGAAGGTTCCCAAAGGTTTGGGGAAAGTCACCTGTGGGTTATCAGTCTCAACTCACACATTCATTGATTGAGTGGTTAGAAAAGCACACATTGTAACAAAGAAGAGTGAATAAGGTTGCTCAGCCACCAGGAGATGAAGAAGAGTATGCCTGAAATACAGGTGATCCTGTAGAACTACCATGCCCTGCGATCAACGTCTATCGAAAATTACTGCAAAACAATTTTGACATGATTGCTAATGACCAAGACCATTCATGAAGGAAGCTTGGGTCACTCCCCCAGCAAAGAACCATGGCCAGTTAGGTGGTTGTTGAGAGCAGAAGAATTGCAGGTGGAAGAAGGTTATTCTAAATGCTACCTAGGATCACATGACCAGTTGCAGAGACAGTAACTGTAATTGCCATGTGTGTTCCTTCCCTTTGTATTATACATGAAATTAAGAGATAATAGAATTTCCCATGAACTTTTGATAGCATCTATCCATCCACCCACCCACCCACAAATCCATCCACCCTGGGACTTAAGTATCTACTCATCCAGCCACCCACCCACCCACCCACCCACCCATCCTTCCATTCTCTATCAATATTTTCCATTTTCTTTCCTCTCTTATCCTACTGTATATGGCACTAGTGCATTTTCGGTTTAATGCACAGAAGTTGTGTGATATTAGACCAAGTATGAATTTATAATTGCCTCTATATAGAAATGATCTAGGGGTTAAGGTGATGTGTACAGGTGTCAAGTTGGCAAGCATATGCTACAATGTTTAATGTTATGCATCAACTTGGCTAGGTCATCATTCTCAGTATTATGTTTTATTCTTCATTTTGTAACCTAATCACTTAAGGGAACTTAGCCTATATGTTCGATACCTGTTCTATAAGTTCCTCTTCAGGCTCACACAGCATAGGCAATAACACTGAATGCAGGAAGATCACAGGCCAGTGGGTGGAAAGCCTTGAGATCCAGTAGCAGTGGAAACATCTCAGTGCTGGCATGGGTCTCCACAAGGCTCCTCCAGATCCAGAGCTCAGGCTCCATCAGCTTAGCTCCATGTGGCTTGTCAACAGGAATGTCTCACAGGGAGAGTGTGTGTCACCCACCTCCATGGAGGATGACAGAATCCTCAGGAGAAGGCCATGACCCCACAGAGGCCTCATTGGCTACGACCTGGTTGACAGGCTAGACTCCACCCCTTTGCAAGTTGACAGGAGATTTTGTAACTGCCACAAAATATAAGGCATCAATCTGCCACCTGCTGATTTGGGACATACTTAGTTCCAGCAAGTATATGATTCAGAAGAAGCCTCTATCCCTTCTGCTAAACTCATGGACTTTGGATTAGTCATATTCCACAACTGCATAAGCCATTTTCTTGAAACAAATCAATCAACTGGTATCTCTCTATCTCTATCTATCTATCTATCTATCTATCTATCTATCTATCTATCTATCTATCTCACTGGTTTTGTTACTCTACAAAATCCCATCTAAGACAATTACATATTCACAGTTTCAATTAATTGAAACATGGAAGCACAATATGATGTAATCTCATGGTATGAAAGTCATCTGCAATAATGTCAGAAACATTTGTAAGAAATATTTCACTGCTAAAAAAAGAAAACACTCACACAGAACACACAGAGAACAAAAAAACAAACACTGGATCTTAAAATACCATGTCAGCCACCCATATCTACAAATCTTTATTTCTGTTCTTATTTATTTGTACAAAGCAGCAGAATTAGTTACCGAAGCCTAAACAGGGTGGGTTATGAGAACAGATTTTTTTTTAATAGAGGAAAAAGTGGATTGATTTTGGGTAGGCAGTCAAAAAATACCTTAAGTCTATCCTTTGGGCACCCAACATGTTCATATAAGGGGGCTTCAAAAAGTCTGTGGACAATGGAAATGAAAAATAATGTTTTTCCCTGAATCTTTGGAAGCTCACTCTATGTCCCATTCTTACTTGTAAAAACCTGCCTATAGCTCTATAAAACGTATGTCCCATCTCTCTCAAGGGAGACAACTTATAATTTCATCAGTCAGATGCAACTAATTCTACACTGGGGATTTTTGTGCATTTGTTTACTCTTAACTTCTTCCTTCATGGTCTGTAGACGCATGACTTAAAAGCAAGTTTTCCACAAAAGTGCATCCAAGATACAATGGGATAAACTCTCTCCAAGAAAGAATCAGCTGTGCTTGTGAAAAAGCAACAGTAGAAAACAACTGCAGCGTCATGGTCCCCAGCACCTACTCTGTTGGAAAAGCATCACAAGTGTCCCCTATCTTGATAGTAGAAAGAAGTAAGGAGTCACCCAGTTGGACAAGCCAACTCTATTCCAGGAAAGATCTTTCTTGTCTTCCTTGCAGCAGAAATTACTAGCTGCTTTCCAGTACCTTTATCATTTCCCTCCTGGGGGCAGATCTAGGCCACATCTCCCAGCCTTTCTTGCAGTTAATTAACGACAGCCATATAGACTAAGCGTTGGGCCTGCCTCCCTTCCAGGCTGGGTCTGTAAAACCATCCATACCTGTGCTTGCATGTTTGTTTCTCCCTCATTCCACCTCACAGAATGACGATACCAGATCAGGTTAGAAACTATGTGTCCCAGTAGAACCTCTTTCAACCTAGATCACTTGCTCAGCTTCTAACCAAATGAATCCATCAAAAGATGCCTTGGAAGAAAGACCTGGTGATTTGCTTAAAAAAAGAAGAAGAATAAGAAGGTCTTTGAAAGCCCTCTAGGGCATGGTTTGATCCTGGTGGGCATGGGGTTGTCATGAATGAATGGATTTTTCAGCACTTGGGGGTGATGATGGTGGTGAGAGTTACGCACCTACCTTTTCCCTCGCTCAGTCCCATTAGGTGAATGAGACAGACATTTCTATTGTGTTGTAGACACTTAGATATTGGGTACATTTGTTATGGCAGTTACTCTACCAAGACTAATAGAATTTTCCTTTATGATATCATTTGAGATGAACGTATGGGAAAATGCCTTTCTGGGGACTGCATAGCTTTACTATTCTATAGCCTGTTGGGTAGTTTAGGAGCTCAGGGAATTGCCTTCGAGTTGCAGGCCATTGTTTATTAACCTTGGGTTTTCCTTGGTAATACAATTCCTGTAAAACTCAGTAGGCTTCAGGTGTTTCCAGTCAATTCCATGGGCTAATAACATAGCCAGCGAACTTTTCTAGAAATAGACTGTGAGCCTGAGAATTCCTGACTCCCTGCCAGGGACTTCTACCTCAGGTGAATGACCCCTGCCCTGAGGTAATTTAAAACAATAACCTGGGGTGGGAAGGCAACGGCCGTAATCCAGTGTTCCCCACTTGGGTTTTTCTCTTTGTCAGGAAGAAATTGTTTAAAGAATTGTTTAAGACAGGCCAGAAAGATTACGCTTATCTTTTGACCCAAATTTATCTGCTGCTGTAAATTCCCTGCTTCTTTCTGCTTTAAGATGGTCCATGTTCGTCTTAACTTGCTTTTACACACTGTGGAACCTCACTGAAAGACCCCAAGATGTGGCAAGTGTCCTTTGATGTTCTTGTCAGTTTTTCTAACACCGAATACCTCCTTAGGTTCATGGTCCATGTTCAAGAACAATGGGTGGTTGAACCTATTGCTTCACAATCTCATTAAACAAAAAATCACTAGCTTCATCTACCTCACTTCTTCTTTCATCTCATTGGACATTTTCGGCTGTGTTCCTTTCAATATCCCACTTCTGGACATCTGTATCATTATCTGCATCTATCTGATTTGATGAAGAAATTGAACTTATGACTTAGGAATCATGTGGTGATAGAAAACCGCATCGGAGGATGGGAAGTCAGAGAGAATCTACAATTCCTATAGAGAACTGGCTGGGGTGAGGACACAACTTGCCTGGTTACAGACACAACGCTCTGCAGCTCCCCTGTCTGACGGCACCAGCACGGAATACTGAGTGCCAGCCCTGCCTCTGCTGCCAGCAGGATGCGGGGTAGAAATCTCGCTGCCATGGACACACTCCTGTATAAGCCGAGTTTTTCAGCCCATTTTTAATGCAGTTTTCGTGGTAAAATTAGGTGCCTTGGCTGATAGTCAGGTCGGCTTATACTTGAGTATATACACCGTACTTCATTGCCAATACACCTTCTACATTCTAATGTAAAAGCTGAAGGAAATTACATCTCATGGGTTGGCCCTAGGCCTTGGGCATGTCCCAGTTTTTCATGAGAGGTTAAAAATGAGTATCTGGTGTTAATTTCTAACTCCCATATACAGAAGTGGTTCAGATATTGAACAGCCAGAAAAAATGACAAATGTTTCTTACAGTCCTTTAGTCCTTGGGTGATACAAATGAAAGTTTAAATGTTTGAGAACATTTGGGCGAGTCCCAGAAGAATCTTGGAACATAGATCCAACAATGGCACACCTAACAGGAGATCCAGTCTAAGCCACAGTCTGGGTCATCAAAAGGTCAAGTCAGCCTACTTGCTGGAAGGTTTCCATCATGACGTGTTCATCTAAAACTACTCACTAGAACTAGAAGGGATTCAGAGACCCCACAAGAACTTCATGATTAATGGTGCTGAAAGAAAGGTTCAGACTGCACTGAATGCATTCAACATAAACAACCCTCCAGGAAATGAAATGTTTCAGAAAGCTGAAGAAGCACTGGAAACACCTACTCATCTATGCCAGGAAATTTAGAAGACAGCTAGTTGGCCAATTAACTGGAAGAGATCCATAGTTGTGCACATTCCAAAGAAAGGTGACCCAAGAGAATGCTCAAAATATAGACCAATATCATTGAGAGTGCACAGAAGTAAAATGTTGCTTAAGATCATCCAACAATGGCCTCTACTCCAGTACTCCCTTAACATAAGAACACTTTGTTCTAATAATCCGGCATTCTGAGATGCTTACCTTCCCAACACGATCGCTTAAGACAAATGGGTGTATAAGCAAATGTGGTGAAGAAAGCTGATGGTGCCTGGCTATCAAAAGACATAGTGTCTGGTGTCTTAAAGGCTTAAAATAAGCAAGCAGCCATCTAGCTGAGAAGCAGCAAAGCCCACATGGGAGCACACCAGCCTGTGTGATCATGAGGTGTCAACGGGATAAGGTATCAGGCATCAAAGACCCAGAAAAAATCATGTCAATGTGAATGCGGGGGAGTGTGGAGTGGAGGCCCAAAGCCAATCTGTGGGCAATTGGACAGCCCCTCACAGAAGGGTCGTGGGGAGGAGACGGGCAAGTCAGGGTGCAGTATACCACTGATGAAACATACACTTTTCCTCTGGTTCTTCAATGTTTCCTCACCCACTATCCAGACCACAATTTTACCTTACAAATCTGGCTAGATCAGAGCATGTACACTGGTACAGACAAGAGCTTGCAACACAGGAAATCCAGGACAGATAACCCCTCAGGACCACTAATGAGAGTAGTGACAGTAGGAGGGGAAGGGGAAGGTGGGGGGAGAAAGGGGGAACCAATCATAATGAACTACCTATAACCCCCTCCCAGGGGGATGGACAACAGATAAGGGGGTAAAGGAAGACAGCAGACAGTGCAAGACATGGAAAAATAATAATAATTTATAAATTAGCAAGGGTTCATGAAGGAGGGAAGTAGGGGGAGGGAGAAGAAGAGAAGGGAAAAAATGAGGAGCTGATATCAAGGGCTCAAGTAGTAAGAAACTGTTTTGAAAATGATGATGGCAACAAATGTACAAATGTGCTTGACACCATCAATGTATGTATAGATTGTGATAAGAGTTGTACTAACCCCTAATAAAATGATTAAAAAAAAAAAGATCACCCAATAATTGTGGCAGCAGCACATTAACAGGGAACTGCCATAAATACGGGTGGTATTCAGAAGAGGACATGAAACAAGAGATATCATTTCTAATGTCAGATGGATCTTTACTCAAAGCAGAGAATACCAGAAAGATGTTTACTTGTGTGTCATTGACTATGCTAAGGCATTCGACTGTGTGGACCATAATAAACTGTGGATGACTTTGAGAAGAATGGGAATTCCAAAACACTTCATTGTGCTCTTGAGGAACTTGTATGTGGATCAAGAGACAGTTGTATGAACAGAACAAGGGGATAGCGTATGGTTTAAAATCAGGAAAGGTGTACATCAGGGTTGTATCCACTCACCCTACTTTTTCAAACTGTTTGCTGAGCAAGTCATCAGGGAAGCCGGATTATAGGATGAAAAGTGTGGCATAAGGATTGGAGGAAGGCTTATTAACAGCCTGCTGTATGCAGATGACGCAACCTTGCTTACTGGACATGAGGAGGAATTGAAGCACTTGCTTATGAAGTTCAAGGATTATAGCCTTCATTCTGGATTACAACTAAATGTAAAGAAGACCAAAACCCTCACAAAAGAACTGATAAGTAGCATGATAAATGGAGAAAAGGTTGAAGTTGTCTTGGATTTTGTCTTGCTTTAATCGACCATCAATGCTCATAGAAGCAGCAGTTAAGAGATCAAAAGATGTATTGCATTAGGTAAACCTACTGCACAAGACCTCTTTAGAGTATTGAAGAGCAAGGATGTTAGTTTGATGACTAAGGCATGCCTGACCCAAATCATGGTATTCTCCATTGCCTCACATGCATATGAAAGTTAGACATGGAATAAGGAAGACAGTGGAAGCATTGATGCATTTGAATGGTGATGCTGACGAATAATACTGAAAGTACCATCAACTGCTAAAAGGACACACCCATCTGTATTGGAAGAAGTAACACTAGAGTGCTCCTTGGAGGCAAGGATGACAATAACTCTGTCTTACATACTTTGGACATATTGTCAGCAGAGACCAGGCCCTGGAGAAAGACATCATGTTTAGCATAGTGGAAGGGCAGCAAAGACGAGGAAGGTCCTCAATGAGATGGCTTGATGCAGTGGCTGCATCAATGGACTCAGGCATGGCAACAATTGTGAGGATGGCACAGGACTATGCAGTGTTTTGTTCTGTTGTGCAGATGGTGTCTGTGGGTTGGAGCTGACTCAATGGCACCCAATAACAACATCAGGAGCAACAACAACAAAGGAACTTCTCAAAAATCCTTACACATGAACTGAGCCCAAAGGTCACACAAGGCTGACACTACCTTTCCTAGGGCAAACTTATAGCTCAACCTGGATCAGGTTTGAAACCATTGGCCCATGTTTCTTTAGAACTTAAATAGGAGACCATTCTACCATGTCCCATCACCCATGATCCTTGCCAAGAGAACCCAATCCCCCAAACCTGCTGTAGCTATTATGTCCCATATTTTAGGCCACTAGTATTCTGTTTCCTCTCCGCTGGCCATCCTTAAACTGGAATTATTTTACATTGTCCAGAAATATCTTTCTATGATGAAGAGAAAATCCTCATCTTACTCATCATCACAGAAGCCTCAATCCACCTTCCTGATTTCATTTAAACCTGATTTCTCTTAAGATTTAAATTCCCCTTAGCCTTAAAATAGAAAACTAATTGTGCCTCCCTTTCAGCAAAGGGATCTGGTCTTGTGTGTGAGCGATATGGAGTGGCAGAGGGTGTGAGGGGATGTTGATACATCTCCACACTACTGCTCGCACAGCATCGTTCCCCTCCTCCTGTGAGTTTTATGCTATATAGCTCTAGTACCCTCTTGTCTCACTATAGATAACATTCTACAAGTAGAACGCATAGACGTTTTCACTTGTTTTATATTACTTCTCTTCACCCAAGGCAAGCAGTTACTCTGATGACTACCCTGTCCTGATGGATGACCACCTAATGCTTGAGCCCCATGGTACCTTGTTCTCAGCTCTAATGACTTGAGACCTACATGCCTCTCTAAACTCATGATGCTCAGGAGACGTGCTCATCACCAGGGATTGCTTTAGACACGTCAAGCGTGAAGTTTTTGTAATATTTAATTAAATGTATATATGAATATATATATTGATAACTATGAAAGTAAAGAATAAAAACAAAAAATTCTTTTCCTGAAATTAAAAATTCAGGCGTTGTAGAGCTAAATCCTCCACTCGAATTCTTCACTTCTCAATCATAGTCTCATGGTCTTCTGGGTTCTCACTCGTTACCTCCACTGCACGGCTGTTTTGACTGTATTGACATGCTCATTTGCTTAATCTCTCTTTTTAATTCCAACTTTGTCAGTCACTTTGGGTTTACATTTTCTTCTGTATGTAATTTAAATGCGGGAGCCTCCTAACTTACTCCTGTATCTATGACTCATTGACTGACTCACCGCCATCCAATCAATTCCAGCTCCTCTGGACCCTATAGAACAGCCTCTCTGTTTCTAAGACTGTAAATCTTTATGTACCTAGAAAGTGTTGTCTTACTCCTCGGAGTGGATGGCGATTTTGAACTGCTGACCTGCAATGCAAACACCCACTCCACCACCAAGTTTTCCCTTTTCTCTGGACCATCAACTCTCCTAACTCCCTGGAATAACCCCTGAGTTACATTCATCCAACTGTCTACTTTTTCAGCTCCTTCATTTAGCTTAGATGTTTCGTGAATGCTGACTTAATTAAATTAGATGCATGTATTGCATTGGGTTTTACCATTGCCTCTCACTATGATAGGGCTGAACATTTTCTCTGCCTTTCCCTCACTGGGAATTCCTATGCGTTCACTTCCCCTACTAGAACCAAATCTTAAGAAACTGCCTTGATTTCTCTGTACAGTACATTGTTATCAATGGTCAGCTAGCTAGAATCTAATTTATCTGAAGTGAGTAAAATGCATTTATAGGTCATTCCTTTTAGCATTTTAGTGACTTATTTTTTTGGATGAGATGTGGAAGGAAAATAGAAAGCAGAGAATTCAATTCTCTACTTTATCAGAGACACCTATAGTTCACAATATTAAGTAGGTCTTAAAGTCTAAATAGAAGCTCTTCTGGGAGGGAAGGTGAACAAAAAATTTCAGACACAATTATATGCAAAACCAGAAAGGCAGGGAAGGGTATCGTTCATTAGGGGAAGAGCTGAGGAAGGCAACTCACATTTTCTAAGTACCTATTTTTGCCAACCTTGTATAAAGTACTTTCTTTACATTACCTGGCAAGCAGTTCAGTGAACTTGAAAATAAGGAACCTGGGAGAAAAAGATAATGGAAGGTGGCAAAATGAGATTGGAAAGTTAGCATATTGCCAGGATATGAAAGACCTTCCATGAAATGTAAAGTTTTTAGTTTTACCAATAAGTTGTGGAGGAGTCTCTTGGTGGTCCAAACAATTATGTCTTGGACTACTAAGTCAAAGGTTGATGGTTCAAACCTACCCAGAAGTGACTCATTAGCAAGATGTAATGGTCCCCAAAGATCTCTGCCATAAAAACTCTATGGGACACAGTTCTACCGGAAAACACATGGGGTTGCCAGGGGTCAGAATCAAGTTGTTGGAGGAAGTAATTTTTGAATCTTAAATTGGGAAACGACATGATCCTATTTAAAATTTTGGAAAATCATTGGTGTCAGTAAGTAGGAATAATCCAAGGTGTATGAGAATATAAGCCACATCTATTAACTTTGGGAATGCTTTCCATTAGATGCTTTCTGGTAGATGCTTTCCAAAGCAGCAAGTACTGTTGTGTTTGCCACTCAATAAAGAGTTGCTGACTGCATAAACAAATGAATGAGCCTGAAAGTAGAGAGAATTATAATCAGCCAATCTTCCAACAAGTCAAGTGAGTAAAGTGATTTAAGACCATGCTGGTGCAGGTAGAGAGGAGGGTCCAGAAGGGGTGTGTGTGTGTGTGTGTGTGTGTGTGTGTGTGTGTGTTGAGGATTGAATTTTTGATATAAGTCAGAGAGAAACATTTGAGCTATAACTAAGAAACCTGACGGTAGGGAATTCACTTTGGTCTTGTAATAATCATTCCTACCCCAGAGGATTTTACATCATCAAATGTTAATGAGCTAATGTATGCAATACATTATATTAATGAAGGAAATACACTTGGGAATTGTGTTTGACTTTGAGCAACAGAAACTCCCAAACTCCAGGCTTAAACAAATTATTGGGGAGCTTGCTCGCAGAGAAGCCTGGAGTCCGATGGTCCAGAGTGGTGCTCCTTCTGAAATGCCACCAGGCAGTCCGGTTAGCTTTACTCGCTCCCTTTATAGTAATGTGTGGCCTTCACCTCAGGGCACCAAACAATATTGGCTGCATATTTCATGATTGTGCCCCTTTTTAGTTTCCCAAAAGTTCTTCTCCTCATGGGTCCTGCTCCATCACCTTGCACCCTGGCTCAAATAGGACTGGGAAAAATAGTTTCTTCCTTGCACCGTCTGTAAGCATATTATAGGTCAAGATTTTCTTTAAAAGAAGGGTCAAGCAGAGCTGAGCAGGTGATTATTAGTAGGGTCTGTCACTGAATTACAGAAAAGGGAGGGGATATTGCTACTTGATTGCCTATCTCTGTGTTGGAAAGACCAGAGGATTTCCTTGTGCTTCTGTGTAGGACTCAAAAGAACAGAAGGTTCAAGTCAATATTACATTTCAGGAAATTGAATGAGAATGTCACAGAAGAAAGATAATCTCTCTGTTAAAATGTTCCTTTCATTTATGATTAAAGGCTGGCTCATCTCTTTAATTCTTGAAGGTGTGATTTTTATGTCCCTGTCTTTATAACCTCAATTTATAGGCGAAGGCTGAACCCAGGATAGCATGGTACTATCCTGCCACCCTCTTAGTAAACATAATTTGCTTGAGCCTAGGTTTTAGGATGAGTTTTTCTATTGGGTCCTCCCCCATTCCAAAGTCTTTTCCGGGTATTTAACTTCCCTAGCAACCCAGTGGAAGTTGTGGTATCTACATTCCTCTATCCTCACTCCTTTAACCCCACCGCCATCATCAGTTTCACGAACACTTTGTTAGTTAATAGCCTGCTAACCTTTCTCTAGTTTATTTTTAACTGTTAAGACTATATCCTCCGCTTTATTAAAAAAATGAGATTATTCATACTAGGTATTGTCAATTGCAGGTCAAGTGTCTACTGTGCTCTCTGTGCTGTATTTGAACTTCTCTAGTCCAGGTGCCCTGATGATGTAGTGGTTATGCTTTGGGCTGTGATCTGCATGGCTGGCAGTTTAAACCACCAGCAGCCCTGTGAGGCAGAAGACTGGGTTTTTTACTCCCCTAAACATGGGGCATTGACTTGATGACTGTGAGTTTTTTGTTTTCATCTTTGATGCAAGAGGAGCTCTGATGGCACAGTAATTAGGCATTAGGCTATAATCCTCAAGACTAGTATTTCGAATCCATCAGTCACTCTGAGGGAGAAAGACAGGGTTTTCTACTCCCATAAAGAGCTATTGGTCTCAGAAACCTACAGGGGCCGTTCTACCCTGCCCTGTAGGATCACTTTAGGAGTTGGCATCAACTCAAAGGCAATGAGAGAGTCTTTGGTACATGGAACTCTGCTGGTGTCGTGGGTTACCTGCTGAGTTGTTAACTACAAGGCCAGCTGTTACAACCCCCTGATTGCTCTGTGGGAAAAAGATGAGGCTTTCTGCTCCCAGGAAGATTTACAGTCCTGAAAGTCCCAAAGGGGTAGTTCTATTCTTTGGGATCCCTATTCCTCAGGATTGACTCAATGGCAATGAAGCTTTTTGTGGTTTGTTTGTTTTGAGTCCTTTGAGCTTTCCTTCCTTTGGTCAAAACCCAAACCTAAACTCAAACCCAATAGTCCCCAATCCTGTTGGCACTGAGTCAATTCCAACTATGGCAACGCTGTGTGTTACAGAGTAGGGCTGCTTCAGGGGGTTTTCTTGGTCATAATTTGTACAGAAGCAGACAACCAGATCAGTTCTTGCATCAACTTCTTGGTGGATTTGAACTACTAACCTGTAACTTAGTAGTCAAATGCAAACCTAGGAGCTTTTGTCAAGGAAACTGAGGCCTAGGCAGGACTTCTGGACCATGACACCCACCAGTTGGCCCTCGCCTACCAAAGGCTTTAGATTCCTTGATCCACAGCCATTGCTTATGATAAAAGAAAAGTAAGAATATCTCCTATGTGCCATTAGAGCCCATGTGGACAGAAGCTAATACAGCTGCAGAGGCTGAGAGATCTGGTTATTGGCTGTGATGAATACAACCACGAGGTGGCTTTCTGGTACGTTCAACTTGATTGGTTGCACCTCTCCTGCAGGAGATGATTGCTTTTCTGACAACAGTCTTGTGTCAAGGCAGGTGCACTTACTTATATGTGACTGCCCTTTTTTGGACCATCAATGTCAGATCTTGCCCATCTTCCTTTTAATATGAAGCAAAATGTAGAAATAAAATGATTTAAATGAATGCAGCCAGACAATATTGCCTGGGGATGTACTGAAAAATTAAGCTATACATCAGGGGAAAAATTTTTAGCCATTTGATCAGTAGTTTAACTTCTCCCTGACCTCCATTGCAAGACACATCGATGCCATGGTTCTTCTGTTAGCCAGTTAAATGCTCGTTTCTCAGGAGCTTATGAGACAAAGGCTTTTTTGTCAAGATCAACATTTGTGGTTAGAAAACTGATAGCTTTATCCCTCCTGTTTGGCTTAGTGAGCGAATAGGGCTATTAGCTCATAATTATTATAATGCATTATAAAAATGAATTCATAAGTATATAATCTTCTCCTTTCCAAACAGTTCCCCAAATCAGCATCTGGCAATATTGGATGATTAAATAATTAACTTGTACTTTTAAAGGGGAGACATTTTCTTACTCGAATTGGTAAGATATTCATATGAGAGTTTAAGTCATGAAGGTGTATCATAATTGCAACAAATCTGGAGGAAAATGATAAAGACACATTTGCACTCTATCTGAGTGTCTAGTGAAGATTTTTTTGGTCTGTTCTTCAGCTGTTGTATGGGTTTCAATGACCTTGGTTGTGGAGTTCCTATATCATATCTAAATTCCTCCATGGAAAAGAATCTCAACCCACAAATCAAGTCTAAACTAAATAATATGCATTTGGTTTTCTTGAATGGGCAAAAAGCCTTAACAAATTGCAAAGAATATGTCAAAAGACAGATTGAGCTGGTTTGCTGAAGTCAGGCAAATGCTTGGGCTGACAGTTAATCAATTGAAATAGCTGCAATTGAATGATTGTGTTACTAATTCTATTCACAATTTATCTTTTTTTCTTCATTTCTTCTACATAAAGGCTGAGAAATTACTGTCTTTGCCAATGAAAGAGCCCCTTTAGCATGGAGCTTTTCTGAAACAGGGATAGCTAGTCAGCCAAGAACGGCTAAGCAGGCCCAGTCCTGCTTCGGAAAAATCATCAGATTTGTCTTCTGAACGTCCTCACAATTGTGGCAGTTGTGAGACGAAGCACACATGGCTGGAGATGTCGTCTAAATGCTGATGATTTAAAAATATGAGAGCGTCTACATGGATATGGGAAAGCTCTTTGAGAAGTGGGTAGTTGTTGTGTAGGGAAAGAACTCATACTCAAGATTCAGTATATTCAAGTGGGAGGGAATCCTGCCTCACTTAGATCAATGGTGGATTAATTATATGAACTATGCTTATTCAGAAAATACATGGAGGTTTTTGCTTGTATTTTTCTCCCCATAAAAAAACTCTCAGAAAACTGAGGTAATTCTGATAGTCACAATTAAAAGGATGAAATATAAAGCCCATCCAGTGTTCTATGTACTTCACTCAACTTTTAGAAGAGATTGTTTCCCCATCTCTTTAATTACAGTAGAATTAAAGACCTGGAACCTTATCTTAAAAATATAAAAGTAAATGCTCTGGTCGAGCCAGATTTGTAAGGTTCAGATAAGAGTGCTTGACACGCAGAATCCAGGACAGAGAACACCCTCAGGACCAGCAATGGGAGGAGTGCTACCATGAGGGAAAGGGAGAGGTGGGGGGAGAAGGACCAATGTATAATTGCCCTCCCTCCCCAGGGGGACAAACAACAGTAACGTAAGTAAAGGGAGACCGCCGGCAGTATAAGATATGAAAATAATAATAATTGATAATTTATCAGGGGTCCATGCGGGTGGGAGGGTGGGGGAGGGAGGGAAAAAAGAGAAGCTGATACCAAGAGCTCAACCAGAAATTAATATTTTGAAAATAATGATGAGAACATATGTACACATGTGCTTGATACAATTGATGTATAGATTGTTATGAGTTGTAAGAGCCCCCAATAAAATGATGTATTAAAGCCATATATTGAACACACACACACAAATAAAGATGATTTACATTACAAGGAGAGGTAAAAGTTATAACACAATGTATTTTTGTATTTTGATATGATATGACTAATCCAGTTGTAAAATTGCATCTTTGTGGCAACCTGGGAATTTTGAATATAAGCTAGATATCAGATGGTATTAAAGAATTAGTATCAATTCTGTGAGATTTGATACCCACCTGGTATGGATCTACCTATCAATCATCTATTTGTCATCTATCTATCTATCTATCTATCTATCTATCTATCTATCTATC
>NW_022103908.1:8745262-8746835 GCF_000313985.2 Echinops telfairi | reverse complement strand
CCCCGTCATCCATCTCATCGCTAGGTTTGAGGCCTTTGTTGCAAACATGGCATCCGTTCACCTCATTCAGAGAGTTCCTCCTGTGTGCTGACCTTCTAACCAACATGATGTCCTTCTCCAGGGACTGCTCCCTTGTGATGTCATGTCCAAGGATTTGAGATTAAATCTTGCTATTCTGGCAGTATTTATGGCAGTATTTCTTCCACCACAGATGTGTTTCTTTGGTCAGTCTCTGGCATATTCCATATTCTTTTCCAAAACCATAAGTCAAAGGCCTCGAGTCTATGGTCTTCCTCATTCCTTGCTGAACTTTCTTATGCATACGAGGCTGTTGAGAGCACCACAGTGTGGGTTAGGGGAACCTTGCGTTTCAAAGTGACCAAACTGCAAAACCATTGAGTTGATTCTGAGTCATACTGACCCTAGAGATGACTGGAGAAAAGGTTGAGGTTGTCAAGGATTTTGTCTTGCTTGGATTTACAGTCAATGCTCATTGAAGCAGCAGTTAGTAAACAGATAAAAAATTGAAATTGTCAAGGATTTTGGTTTATTTGGATCCACAATCAAGACCCATGGAAACAGCAGTCAGGAAATCATTACTGAACTGTCGGTAGGTGGGCAATCTTTGACTCACGACATCAATTCTTGGTATGTTGTATCAAGATAAATATTCTTCTGGAAAACCTGTGACCGACATTCTCAGTGAATATTATTGTGAGATTTCCCTGACAACCAACTTCCATTGTTCGACTAAATAGCATCTAGCCATGAAAGGATTGATTCTGTACAAGTGAATAATTCAGGCACTGCAACATAGAGTGAGCCTACATTGGGCCAATATCCTTTTCTGAACAGTGCTTTAAAAAAAATTAGTGCCAGAGACTAAGCCAAGACAAAAATAATGGAAGCTCTTTCTGTCCCAGGGGGATGCTTGATAAGACTCTCTACTATAAATTAACAAGGAGGTTTTGAAAGGGAGCCAAAGGCAGATAAAAACAAAAAACATAGATCCAGGAATAGGTTTAGGACTCACACTAATCCTAGCTCCAATTTAAGAATAATTAGTTCTTATGACATGACCCTGCTTGATACTCTCGCTCAGGAAAAGAACACAGAAGATATGGGTGCAATAGCAAAGTATGGTGAAGAAATTAGATGGTGCCCAGCTATCACATAAAATAGCATCTGGGGCACGCAGCCATCTAAGTGAGATGTCAACTAAGTCCACATGGAAGAAGCACTCCAACATTAGTGACTGAAGGATTGTAAATCATATAATCTGAAGCTGCAGGAGAGTATAGTATCAGAGCCTAAAATGTGAGACCTGGTTTTCAGAAGGCTATGGATGACCGTGGGAGCCCAAAGTACATTAGTGATTTCCCTCTGGTGATTTCCTTCACCTGTAATAGAGGGATGGGAAGAAACGTTACCAAACAGTGCATTAGGGAGATGACTATAGGAGATCAAAATGATAAATCTGACCTGAATGGTTAAAATCTGGTCAGTTGATTGCCCACACTGATGCACGTTAGCCCTGATCAGGTTTTCAACATCCTCTGTATTTTTTTGTTTT
>NW_022103908.1:8735318-8744258 GCF_000313985.2 Echinops telfairi | reverse complement strand
TTTGAACCAGAGCCAACTTGATGGCACCTAATAACAACAACAGCAACTAATACCACATCTAAAGTGATCTGCTCAGGTTGCAATATGTCCCGCAGGATGAGGCAGGGTTTGTTTCCTATTCTATTAGCTCAAAGAGCAAGGGGAGGGGGTAAAGCCTGGGATCAGATGGCCCTCCATCCCTGTCAGCTCTGAGGTGATAGGAAGGTGCAGTCTCATTGTCTTTTCTTTTTCCGTTTTTGGTTCTCAATGCACAGGGAGAAAATGTGTTCTTGGCAGTCTCGCATTGCCAGAAACGAAAAGTTTCCTTATAGGAACCAAAACATTGCTTCCACAAACATGACTGGACATTATGTGGCGGTACATGAGAAGTGGAAAGATGTCAGATGAAGTTAGGAATTTGAGGGTTCAATATGTTAAACTTTTCTGTATGTTTTCACTTAAGAGTTGTAGAATATCTTGACACTTGGGAGCTGAGGAAGAGGACACGGGAAGCATCATTTCCAAGCTGTTTTGACCATTTGCTCTTTTTCCAGGAGTATCATTTGAGACTAGTGTTTCTTGAAAAATCCTTTGGAAAATGGTACCCTTAACCAAACCCTATCCAACTCAAGTTGCCACTGTATAGTGGTCTTTAAACTTTGATCTCTCTCCTTTTATTTTTATTAAACCCTATGTTAAAACACACACATGCACACACACATGAACACTCATGGATATGTCTTCTCTCCCAAATTAGAATACCAACTCCTCGAAAATGAGGATTATAACTCATTACATTTTGCTCAGACAAGCCGCGATTACTGATTACTTTGTTATGATGCGTTTGGCCTTGAATGGAAAAGTTGATGGTTCAAACCCAGCAGTCAGTCTGTGGCAGGCAAATGAAGCTATCTGCTGCTGTAAAGATCTGCAATCTCAGAAATCCTACCCAAGGTCTCTGGAGTTGAAATAGATTCAGGCCGGTGGGTTGGTGTTTTGGGGGGTGGAGAAGAAGATGTGATATTATGCATGTGAGCCCAGTCCAATCAGCAGGAGGTTCTGCAATGCATCTGTGAGGTGCCCTCCAAACATTTGTTGAGTGAATGTTAAATTTTCCCCACACACCACCCGTATCTAGCCAGGTTCTAATGGCCATTCAGATTTTAGCCCTCAGCTGTCACGCCATCTGGTCATCACCTTCCACTTCTCATGTCCTGAGTATTTTCAGAGCTATCACATCTTTACCTTGTCTTATTTCGGATGTCCCTGTCCTACTATGGTTTTAGAGAGAGAGAGACCTTATTCAGTACATCATAGATATTCAATACATTTTGTTAAAACAGGAAAAAAAATAATTACTTTATGCCTTCATCTTGTTGAAATCTATCATAGACATATAGTGTTGGCTAAATGGTAAAATGGGTTTAATTAGTACATTTTCAAAAACTAGTGTTGCAAAAATATAGGTAACACAGTATTTTCTAATTCAGTATTTTTTTTAAGTAGTGTATTGCTTACATCCATTCAGAGACAATACATATTAGTCCAAGAGTAATCTTATCAGGAAAATTTCTATGTCAAAGTTTAGTGGTAAATCATAAACAGGCTTTATTTCTTGACAACCTATCTTAACTCCACTTTCCTCACTGTGGTAAAATGAATTGTATTAAATTAAATTAAATCAAAGAATCTGTACCTAAAATGAAAAAGCAACAAGCACAAGCACATTTCGGTAGAGAACCCTGACCTTGGGTAATTACTGCGTATACAAGTGTGATCGGTGGAATATGAAATGCCTTGAGAGATTTGCTTTAAAAGTGAACATTTCACAAAAGTCACACGGTAGCTCAAAGTCCTGCCTTCTTAATGGTAATAACTGATAGGAGGGGATGTAGGGAATACAGGGCTTGGGGAGTGGGTGTTAGGGAGGGACAGGGGATTTGGGAAATAGATAACAAAGGTAGGAAGGAGGAAGGGAGCGCTAGAACTGACAGTGGTTGCACAGCTCATTCTAAAGGCGACTGAACCACTGGAGGGTGGGGATGCTCTAAAATCGACGTGGTAATGATTGTACACTTCTCCCTGAGATGACTGAGCACTTGAACGACTGGACGTATGATATGTAAATTTTGTGCCAATAGAGCTGTTGGGAGAAAAAGTCTTGCCTTTTGGTCAACCGTTTATTTTTTTCAGAATTGCTAAGTCTCCTTGATTGGTTATGGATTTGTTGTCGATTCTCATCTAGCTAGGCCTCCCTTTCTGAATGGTCTCGAATGGTGCCTTCGCATGGCAGACACTGTGTCCAGACTCTAAGAGATGGCTGGTTTCCAAGGCTCTCATCTCCACCAGCCACGTTTCTCCTCAGGCTTCTTCCTTGCCGTCTCTTGGAAGTGAACACATGATTTCCCCCTGAACCACAGAAATGTTTTGTGGGTATGGTTAGAGAAACACCGTCATAGCCACCAAATTGTGCATCACTTAAGAAAACTTTTTTTAAATAAAGAAGAAAATTCACCCAGAGTGTATCTGAAAAATGCATCAAGGACTTGAAGACCATTGATATGGTATTAATACGGAGTGGAACAATAGCAGGTATGAATCACATAAGCCCGCTACTCAAAGTCAGACCCACGAATTATCAGTTCCAGTGGCATCTACCAGTGTGGTAAAGATACAGAAACTTTAGCCTCTGTTGCAACCTCTTGAGTCGGAATCGGCATTTGAATATGACCCTGAGTTGATTCACAATAACGTTTGCAAAACATTAAAAGAAGCCTCAAAAGACTTCCCCAAACTCACCACTCACTGCCATTTCCGACTCCTGGTGACCCTGTAGGACAGATCAGAACTGCCCCTTCAGGTTTCCAAGGTTGTAAATTTCTCTAGGAGCAGAAAATTCCTCCTTTCTCTCCTGGATTTGAACTGCTTAGCAGCCTAACTTTTAACAAAAGGGCTTTCAAAAAGCACACATTTCAGTGGTATTGCTGACAGATTTTTCTTCTTCATATTGTGCTTTCTAAGCTTTCTGCCAGAAAAATCCTTATAAACATTACTTTTAAAGATTAAAAAACAAAAACAAAATCTCAGTCTACCAAGATCTTACGCATTTATGGGGGTGACACATTTTGGGGGTACATAGAGTTGGGTGTGCCTGCCATGTTATGGAAACCAGGGAGAGTTTTTACTTCTCCCACACTATGAAAGAAAAAAAGAGAGAGAAGATAATGTGTCTAGCTGACTGCCTTCCAAGGATGCCACAACATTGAACACAGCTATTTATGGTACACAGTCATATGCATTGGAAAAAAACTGTGTAAGCACCATTCTTATAAATAATGTTTTGATGTGAGTTTTCGCCAGCAAATGTTTTCCCCATAATCAACTGCTCACAAACATGCTCCGATAAATCATGATTACTGGAGACTTTGTAATTATGCATGAACACGTGGTACACTCCACAGGGGCTCTGGCTTCCATTCGCCATGGCCATGCCCATACCTTGTAGCTAAGGGTCTCCGTCTTCAGTAACATAACAACCAGTAGAATTCTACTCAACCACTAACAAACAAGAAACATATTTCTATTGGTTCTGTGCTTAAATAATAGTCAACTCCGCAGTCTTAAAAACTGTGGAAAACCACATTATTTGTATAAAAGTATAGAGCAATTTGTTTCTGTAGTAATTGTACTATAATTTGGGCATTTCACCGTTGAAGTACAAAGTTGGCACTAGGTTCACATAGTAATTTCATGCAGACTTTTCACCATCAGAAAGAGTTTGCATGAGTGTGTCTTTAATCAGGCACAAGTGACTTAGACAAACATGGTCCCAACCCATGAGGAATGTAGCTAGCCTGTAATTTTTACCTTCACTATTTTAGGTCAGGCAAGATAGACTCAAGGTTTATAATATAGTTAGTATGCTTACCAATAGCCTTTAAAATATGTTAGAAAAGAAATATAATAAAATTCATGATATTCCTCTTTAATCAATTACCTGCTAAGAAATTCTGTGTGTGTGTGTGTGTATAAAATTTCCCTTTCCCCAAGCCCCCAATATTCTTGGATTTCTCAGAATTTGAAGCACTAATCTTTAGAAATCATAGAAGCTTCAATATTCTTAAAGACAAAGGGGGAGACTTGCAAATCCAACAGCTGGATGAAAAGTAAACATTTCAATCAGCCAACAATATATATATTTCTTCTGACTTGAGCAACAACAGTTTGGGCTGTCATGTCAACACCACTGGCGGGTCATTTGTGTGTTATGAGTCCACAGGCTTAGTTTAACTCAGGGACAAAGGGCTGTGCATAGCGTGGTGGGAAGAGGCAGTACGGGTCAGGTAACAGCCTTGGAACTCTGAGCTTGGAATGGTGCTAAGACTGGCCAGACTAATGACTTTAACTTGCAGGACCTCTTAACTTTGCCATAGGTCATCTGCCGTCAGGACAGTGAAGTCAGAGCGTTGCTATGAGGAGTCATTATTTACAATTTTCTAGTTAATAGTGTACCCTTTAAACGTGAAATCACATGTTAGTTGTCAAAACAAATCACTAGAAACAGAACACCAGTAACTATATTTTTAAAAAGTATTTTTCTTAGGTTATAAATATAAAAGAACAAACGTGCGTGTGTGTGTGTGTGTGTGTGTGTGTGTTTGTGTGTGTGTGTGTGTGTGTGTGTGTTCCCCACATACCTCTTAGCCAATACAATGGCAAAGCTAGGGGCATATGTGTAGGGAAGTATAGTACGTAAAGATTAGTATTAACTTTGCTTGCTGGTATATTATCATTTCATTCTGCGGCACTTGTAATTCCTTCACTAGAAGCTTAGGAAGTTTTTCCCTTCCCAGATGTTTGCATAAAGCCAGGAAGACCAAAGCAAATTTTTGTTTTCAGGGGAAAGAATAGGTTGCTGGGAGCTGGTCTAGAGTTTTTCCCCAGAAGACCAAGTAGTTATTTAGATTCGGAGACAGCTGGGAGCAGAAGGGCTGGGAATTCTCAGGCGGGTGCTGTGTGTGGGTTCATTGGAGGAAGCTCAATTGCGCCTGGAGGTTCAGAGACACATTACTGTAAGTGGTGTTGGGAACGAACAGTACTGGCTGCGTGAGGTCCCAGAGTGGGGTATCAGGAGGGGCAAGTTTTTTTTTAATATTATTTTTATTTTTAAGTGCCCTTTAGTTTTATCCAACTCCTCCACTTCTCTTAAGATTAAAAAAAAAACAAAAATTGTGCCTTTTTGATTACTTAATCTACATTTTACCTATATTCATAAGAATTACTATTGTAAGTGTCTTAGTCGGGGTAAACTAGAGAAAAAAGTCCAGGGAGACTCATATGTGAATACAAAAGAGCTTTATATATAAGAAAAATTGAATATTTAGAAAACATCCCAGCCCAGTCCAGTCCCTAAGTGCGATATTAGCCCATATGTTTGATACCAATCTATAAATTCCTCACGAAACACATGCAATGACACCGAATACAGGAAGATCACAGGCCAGTGCCTGGAAAGTCTTGTGGGTCCAGTGGCAGTGGAAGCATCTCAGCACTGGCAGGGGACTCCATGTGTCTCTTCAGTTCCAGGGCTCTAGTGTAGCTCCATGTGTCTTCTCAGAAGGAAATGTCTCGCAGGGAGTGAATGTTTGTCTCTCCTCCAGCGAACTATATATCTCGTTAGTGCCAATAAATGAGGTCATCAAGCTATGACCTGATTGACAGACTAATCTCCACCTCTTCACTTTTAAATCTCAAATTGACAACAGATTATGTAACTACCACAGTTAAGGCATTTAGTGTTTATGATGTGCCAATTGAATCTTGGGTTGGCACAAACAGTTAGATTAGTCAGTAGCTAGCCAAAAGGTTGGAGGTTTGAATCCATTCAGAAAGGCTTGGTGATCTACCGTATATACTTGAGGATAAGCTGACCCGAATATCAGCTGAGGCACCAGTTTTACCACAAAAACTGCATTAAAATGTACTGAAAAAATTCGGTTTATGCACGAGTACATACGGTACTTTCAATAACCAGCTACTGGAACCTCCAAGGCCTACAGTTCTGCTGTGACCCACATGGCATCACCCTGAGTTGGAAGCAGATCAACGGTAACTGCTCTTTTCATATGCCAGCACCAGCCTAAGTGGTTTGTTTATAGACCAACACATTTAACAACAATGACAACTCTTATGGTCGACTCCTTCCCCTACTTTACAGATGAGGAAACTAAGGCAGAAAGAGATAAAATAACTTGCTGACACAGTTACTGAGTGGCAGGGCTAGGACTTGAACTTAGGTAGTTTAGATAAGTATTCTTGTGTTCTTAACTGCTTCATTTTGTAACTCTGTGAAACCATGAAACATAGTTTCTGGACATAGAGACTCAACACACTTAGCTTCCCTTACATAACAATGTTGCCCTAAATGCTTGGAGCCCCAGTGGCCCATTGGTTAAGCTCATGCTTGCTAATGGGAAGATGGGCAGTTCAAACCCACTAGTCACTGAGTGGAAGAAGGGTATGGCAGACAGCTTCTGTACAGAGGACTGCTTTGAGGTTATCTCTATGGGGAAGTTCAACTCTAGAATGCAAGCTCAGGAGTTAACCCACCTGCATTCAAAACCCTGCTGGTTCTTACCGCTTGTGCGGCCTTCAGTAAGCTATACAGGCTCTGTGTGCCTCAGTGTCCTTATTTGTAAATGTAAATAACAGGAGTCACTATCTCATAGAGTTGCTGGGAAGGCTGAATGAGATACTCTTGCATAATTGTCCAGACATAGGAAGCACTCACAAATATTGTTGTTGTTTTGAGGGAGTTTATATGGAGTGATTTAATTCCCAGGATTCCACTGGGAACACAGCAGACACCAAGTCAATATTTAATGACTGACTGACTGAATGTATGACTTAATCAATATTCCCAAGTTTGATTTGCCCCAGGGATGACCTGGGGCCAGAGAGGTTGTGTAATATTTTCCTGCTCCCTGAAGGCTACCAAGATGACTCAGCAAACCCTCGTGCTGGCATTTGACAGTGAAATGCTAAGCTGGCTGGGCACTGCCTGACATTGACAGGATCCCAACTCTGACACATGTCATGGTTTCAGACACTGACAAACCCTAGCCAGTCCAGTCCTCAGGCACAATGAGTTGCTGCAGATTGGGGCATAACCCAGAAATTACAGTCTTTAACATTGCTCACTGAATGTAATATATCTGACTGCCTACTGGCCAGGTCTTACCAGATTACGAGGATTCCTTTTATTCTGGTCTGTATAGCAAGGACAGTGTGCTCAATGCTATCTTTTTGAGGCATGATCAGGTCTGGGAATATACTTGGAATAATGAGAAGAAGAAGAAAAAGATTAGGTTAGTATAATTATGCTATTTTGTGTACCTGGTCCATTGGTAATTGTTTATTAGAAAGTAATGTGGTATATTCTATTTGTTGTACCATTGATTCAGCGAACAAATATTTATTAATTCTCAACAATATGACAGACACTGTTCTAGAAGTTTGGAATACACCAGTAACCAAAACAGATCAAAATTATATTGATTTCACCAACAAATTGTAAAAGAAGCATAATAGGAAAAAAAGACACTGATGTGTTACTCAGTCTTACAGAGAATGAAGTTCTAGCACATGCTACCACATGGGCGAGCCTTGAAAACGTTAGTGCTAAGTGAAATGAGTTGGACATAAAAGGTTGACTAGTGCATGATCCTGCTTATGTGAAATGCCTAGAATTGACAAATGTGTAGAAACAAAAATGTATTCGTGGTTGAAAGCAGTTGAGGAGAGAGAGAGAAAGGAGAGTTATTGTTTAAGAGGCACGGAGTTTGTTTGGTGTGATAAACTTTAAGAAGTAGTGATGATGATTCTACAACACGGTGCGTGCAACGAATGTCACTGAACTGTGCTCTTAAAAATGGCTAAAGTGAGTAATTTTTCACGACATATATATTTCAGGACAATAAAGTAATACATATATTACTTTAATATATGTATAATGTAATATATTACTTTATATCTATATTATACATATATGTACATATATACCTATAGATCAACTAGGCTGTTCAACAGAATATTTACCCTAGAATTACATTACTTCAATGTATTAATAATCTTCAGAAAATAGTATGAAGTTGAGTACCAAAATCCATAACTGGTACCTCTGTGACTCTAGATCTTTTAATGTTTCTAATTCTAAATTCAATTGAAACATGGTATAAATCATAAGTACAATCATAACACATTATTATTTCTTTTAAATTATATGTATTAAATTTTGGCTCAATTATTATTCCAGACCAAATGTGGTGGTAAATCTAGTTATGTCAAAGAGCCAGTTTGTCACTCTAAAGAGGGGGGAGGACAGATTGGCCCATATGCTGTATAAGGCTCACAAAATCATCAATAGCAGCTATGTAACAGGCCTCACGAAATAGTGTCAGCCATTCCATTACCAGAAACCTCGTCACTACCCTAGAGGAGATATGAACTCATAACGACACGTGACACGGGGAAGACCTGGTCCTGTGGGTTTCTGAGCCTATCACGGTTCATGGGAGTAGAAAGCCCCGGCCTGCTCCTGCGAGTGGCTGCTGGTCTTGAATCGCTGGTCTTGCACTTCCCCGCTCAAGGAGTAACTTCTATGTCACCGGGGCTCCTGGCTATCCCATTGTCATTGAATTCACGAAACATAGGACCAGAATGGCCCGCAAATGATGTTACAAATATCCAAGTGGCCCTTGGCAGAAAAAGGGTTCCCCATCCTTGAATATTATATTCCATGGGTTGTTAATAGCTATTTAGCTTTTGTTTCCTTCTGTCTTATCTTTCAGCTTACGTCAGTTTGGGAATATTCCCGTGCCTCTGAAATCTCTAAAAATGACACTCAGGGCTTTCCAAGCCCATTTGATGACGGGATCCCCTTCCTAGCAGATCTTTTTTTTT
>NW_022103908.1:8730631-8733697 GCF_000313985.2 Echinops telfairi | reverse complement strand
GCCTTAGTTGTTCCATAGCAGCAGCAAATCTGTACTTACCTTACTTCATGTATCTGACATGTATGTGGAGCACACCTCAACATCGACAAATTTCAGTTTCTCCATTTTCCCCCCCTAGGCTGTGTACACACTGCTGACATGTGAGCAAGGAGCCCTGGTGGCATAGTGGATCATGAACTAGCCTGCTAAGCCTAAAGCCAGCAGTTCAAAACCACCAGCTGCTCCAAAGGAGAAAAACAAAGGTTTCCAACTCCTTTAAAGAGTTACAGGCTCCAAAACCCACCTGGGTCGTTCTACTCTGTCGTATAGAGTCACTGTGAGTTGGAATTGGATGGGTGGCTGGGAGTTAGTTCAGTCAGTACACGTTCAGAGGTAACAACAGAACACATGCTGACTTCTACTCTGCTTCCGTCATTATTATTTTATTGCCTGTGAGAAGGACTGAACGAGCCTCCAGGGTGTCTTCAAAACTAATACTTATGATACATGCTATTGGTATTAGAGCTTACACTCTGAGTACTAGATTTTGTGGAAATGTTTCGACAAGCCCATGAAGCCCTGGAAGCACTCACACATCTATTCCAGGAAATTTAGACAACAGTTCCTTGGCCAACTGATGGGAAGAAACACATATTTGTACCCCTCCAAAGAGAGGTGACCCAAAGGAATGCTGCAGCCATAGAACAATAGCCTCAATACCACATGGCAGTAACAGTGTATGGAAGCTCATCCAACAACGTTGCAGCAGTGCATTGACAGGGAGCCACCAAGGTTTGGCCAGATTCAGAGGATGTGGAGCAAAGGTATCCTTGCTGATGTCAGATGGATATTGGCTCAAAGCAGAGAAAACCAGAAAGACTTTTACTTGAATTTCATTGACTATGCTAAGGCACTCAAGTATGTGAACCAAAACCCCACTATGAATAGTCTTGACAAGAAAGGGCATGCCTACACACTGCATTGTGCTCACACAACAACTGGATGCGAATCTAGAAGCCTCTGTGTGAACAGACCAGGGAATCCCGCAGGGCTTGTGTGTGTGTGTGTGTGTGAACATTGCATCCTCACAGCATACCTTTTCACATATGCCAAGCAAATCATCAGAGAAGCTGGATTATAAGAAGAAGAGTGCACCATCACGATTGGAGGAAGGAACTCAAAAGGAGGGGAAAGGTATGTGTGTGTGTGGGGTGTATGGATGGGTGGGGAAAACAAACAAACAAACAAATAAATAAATAAAGGAGGGCATAGATAGTGAGAAAGGGACCAGAACTCAACCAGGGGTGCCAAGCCTTGAGGGCAACAGTCAGCATGCCTGGAGAGAGTGGTGGGGCTGACCAGACCACACTGAGAGAGAGAGAGACTGCAACCTTGCCTCTAGGATGACATTCCTGCTCAGAGCAGCTAACACAGAGAGGACTGTGGGTTGGCCCCACCATGAGACATGATGCCCCTTCACCAACCCACAGGGCTACAGAGGACAGCACTGGAATTGAGCCGGGTCTGACCCCCAACACCGAGCGAAACACGAAGGTAGCACAGCAGAACAGCAAGAGAGCACAACATCAAACCTCCCCAGGAATCCCAAAAATAGACTTCAGAACTGTGGACAGGGCGTGGCGCTTCACCAAATCAGATTGAACGACATTCAGAAGGGTCAGCAGACAGACCTGGAACTATTTATAGGTGTGTTTTTTCTTTTTATTTTTGTCTTTCTTTCTTCCTTCCTTTCTTTCTTTTCTTTTCCTTTTTCTCATGTCTACTGATACCAAGGAGAAAACAACGGGGCTGATGGCTCTGGGGTTCACAGGAGAAGAGGAGGTAGAAGAAATGGAGGGCGGAGCCAACAAACCCAGGGACAAGGGAATAATAAGAGATCTAAAATTGATGGCGAGGTGGGCGTAGAATGCCTGATGGGTTTGATCAAGGGCAATGTAGACGAGAGAAAGTACTGAGAGCCGAATGGAGGTCGAACATGACGGTGGACAGGAGGAAAGTAAAAAGAAATAGAGGAAAGAACTAGGAGACAAAAGACATCTATAGAGGTCTAAATATAGGCATGTTCATATGTAAATATATGAATATATAACAATAGGAATATAGACCTATGTACATATATTTAAATGTTAAATATTAAGGTAGCAGACAGGCATTGAGTCTGTATTCAAGTACTCCCTCAATGCAAGAACACTTTGTTATAATAACCTAGCATTCTGTGATGCTCACTTTCACAACACGATTGCTGAAGTCAAAATGGGTGCAATTTCAAATGTGAAGAAAGCTGATGGTGCCTGGCTATTAAAAGATATAGCGTCTGGGGTCTTAAAGACTTGAAGATAAATAAGTGGCCATCTAGCAGCCTGTGTGATCATGAGGTATCGATGGGATAAGGTATCAGACATCAGAAGACCCAAACACCCAAATATATCGATGCAAATGATGGGGGGGTCAGAGTGGAGACCCAACGCCCATCTGTAAACAATTGGACATTCCCTCACAGAAGGGTCACAAGGGGGTGCTAACCCAACCAAGGGCAGGGTATTGTTTATATCTCTACAGGAAAAGAGGGACCAGACTTCAACCCAGTGCTCCAAGGTGTGAATGCAACATGATGGTGTGGAGTAGGGAACCAGTGGAGAGGTCTGGGGGGCTGGCCCCAGTCCCAAATACTAAGTGGATGCCTGCCCCTCCCCCCAGAAGAATTTATTTCAAAGGACAGCACTGAATCCACAGCTCCGGGAGAGGGACATATCTGATCAGAGCACAAAGGAGCAGATGACAGGGGAGGAGGAGAGGCTGGAGCACATCCTGGCACACCAGGCCTTAAGGACAATGACCCCTATTAGAGCAGCCAGTCCTCAGAGAGGACCACATGGCCAGCCCCACTATGAGACATGATGTTCCTCACTGACCCATGGCCCTGTGGGGAACAGCAGCAGAGACACAGTGTGGGAATTGCACCCGGTCTGATCCCGCCACACCGAGGCAAAGCACTGGGGGGGAGGGGGGGAGTGCAGTGGAACAGCAAGGGAATGGAGCAGCAAGGTCCCCAGGGAATGCTGAAGG
>NW_022103908.1:8724527-8729555 GCF_000313985.2 Echinops telfairi | reverse complement strand
TAAGTGGAGAGGAAATGTTTTGAGAATGATGAGGGCAATGAATGTACAAATGTGCTTTACACAATTGATGTATGTATGGATTGTGATAAGAGTTGTATAAGCCCTTAATAAAATGATAAAAAAAAAGAATGAGACAGCCAGGGTGCAGTATAGTACCTACTGAACACACAACAATTCTCTAGTTCTTTAATGCTTCCTCCCCCCCTCTATCATGACCTCAGTTCTACCTTATAAATCTGGCTAGACCAGAGCATGTACACTGGTACAGACAAGAGCACTGGACACACAGAATGCAGGACAAATACCCCCCCCAGGAACAGTAATGGGAGTAGCGATACCTTAAGGGTTGGGGGAAGGTGGTGGGAAAAGGTGAAGAAATGGGAAACTGACTAATATGATTGACATATAACTACCCCTCTCAACTCTCCAAGGGGATGAACAATAGTAAAGTGGGCAAAGGGAAACAGCGGGCAGTGTGAGATATGAAAATAATAATAATTTATAATTTATTGGGGGCCATGAGGGTGGGGGGAGAGAGGATCTGATATCAAGGGCTCAAACAGATTTGAAAATGATGAGGGCAACATATGTATAAATATGCATGATACAATTGATATATGGATTGTTATTAGAGCTGTAAGAGCCCCCAATAAAAAGATTTATTAAGAAACACAAAAGGTTGGAGGAAAGGTTATTAACCACCTGCAATATGCAGATGACACAACTTTCCTTGCTGAAAGTGAAAATTTGAGGCCCTTGCTGACGAAGAACAAGGATTTCAGCCTTCAGTATTGATTACAACTCAATGTAAAGAAAACCAAAATCCTCACAACTGGACCAGTGGATAACGTTATGCTAAATGGAGAAAAGTTTGAAGTAGCCAGGATCCACAATCAATGGCAGGAGCAGTCCAGACCATTACACTGGGTAAATCTGCTCCACAAGACCCCTTTAGAGTCCTGAAGAGCAAGGATGCTCTTTTGAGAACTAAGGTGTGCCTGACCCCAGCCACGGTGCTTCAGTGGCCTCCTAATGTGGACATTGGACCTGGAATTAGAATGTCCATAGAAAGATGAATGTATTTGAATTATGGTGCTGGCAAAGAATATTCAAAGTACCATGGATTGCTAAAAGAACAAAGCAATCTGTCTTTAGAGACAAAGAGAGTGAGATGTCATCTTATATACTTTAGACGTGCTGTCAGGAGAGACCAGTCCTTGGGAAGGACATCCTGCTTTGACAAGATGGATTGACACAGTGGCTATGGAATAGGCTGGAACATAAGAAAGCATGTGAGGATGGAACAAGACCGGGCAATGCTTCATTCTGCTGCACATAGGATTGCTAGGATTTGGAACAGACTTGATGGCATCTAACAACAACAACAACAACACCATCAATTGCAGTGGGACTCCTAAATTTATTTTGTGTCCATGGGGATTCAGTCTTCATTGCGTTCTTTCTGACCAGTGACCAGCAAGGTTGAAAATCTTGTCCTTCAGGCAGAGCGTGTTTGAAAGCATATTGCAATCGCTCCACTAGTCAATGCTGGGAGAGGCAACCTTGCCCTCAAGAATTTGCCAGATAATGCCCTTTATGGAAATTGTGGTAATAGGACCACATGGCCAGGAACAAAGTGTGCTCTGATCAAGGTGATGAGAAGGCCCTGAACCAATATTGTAAACGTTTCTCATCTGCAATAGTATATAAATCCTAATCACGGGCCCTTTCTAGCTTCTGTGGCACTGCCTGCAAGTGCGCTGACAGGATCGGCCACGAATGAGGATTTTTTGATAGTTTCCTCTGTTTTCCATGTCCTATTTAAGTGGCCTGGTGACTGAAAAGCCTTAGACACCATTATGGCCTCATGCTGATGGTCTCCTTCATTCAGTTGACTCGTCTTTGTTCTGCGTAAGACTTATTCGATGGGTCTCTATAAATTACATTTGAATTTGTGCTCTCTTGGTCCCCTAGAACACATTTATCAAGTGTCTTTTATGTTTTCGGGCAAGTTTTAAAAATAAGTGTGTTATGATACTTCTATAAAAACCTACAGTAACGTGAAATTACTTGGTAGGGCTGTTCTAGCCGTGATCCTTTTAACTGCCACCCAATGTTTAGATGAGGCTGTGCAAATAATATCCAGAATACCCTCTCTCAGGGATTGGTCCAGTTTGCCATTCTACTCTGCATAAAATGAGCCATTTCCGAAGCAGGACCAGAGAAGATTATTACTATCCAGAAAGAAGAGGCACCGGTGGAGCATGTGTGAGAGTCTTGTGTGAAATGGCAGCAGCAGTAGCCACAGCCGCAGGGGCTGCCGCACTGAGACCAGGAGATGGAGAGGCAGACTGCCCAGTGCACAGAATGAATAAAGCTGAGTGCTTCTGAGGAGGACGCTGACTTGCAAGGAGTGAGGTACCCTTTGGGCATTTGTCAACACCCAAGGAACTTTATAACTCTTGCCTGAGAAACATGGAAGCCTATGGGCTGTGTACCTGGCAGAGAGACGCTCCTCCTACCATGGCTCAAAAGAAGCACTGTGGACAACCGGACTACATCCCTAATGTTGTCTGTTCTTGACTTGTTGTGGCCAATGACTTCCCTAATAAACCCCCATCATTGTGAGTACTGTCTGTGAGTTCTGTATGGCCACTGCAATAACAGGGAACCAACCCAGCAGAGAAGTCAAGGGCCAGGGGAAGTATGGCTGGTGTCAGCCTAGGATCAAGAAGGCTGGAGGGTGGAAGCATGCTTGACCTCTACCTCACAGGAAGCAGCCATGGGTAGGTGAGGAGTTGGATTCCCTTTCTCTCAAAGGAAGTCAGAGGAACATGGACCTGGCCCTCATGCCGTTTCCTCAAAACCTTATTAAGCAGATATAGTTATTTCCCAATTATGGATGAAGTAGCCCAGGCTACCTGCAGGTTATCAAGGGGAGAGCCGGGATTCACTGGACCACAAGTGGATCAAATGACCAAATCAATTCTTTCCTGAAATACGTGTCAGAGATTGGCGACAACTGCTTTTTCCTCTACTCAAAGACTTTTCCCCTTATTACTTTGGGATTCCCAGATGTGATCTTGGTGCCGGGGGCGACTTTAAGTGTGACCCTTGGAAGCATGGGGCACCATTGCACATGACTTTACACTCAATAAACTTTTGAAAGCCAGAGGCAAAGAGTATCTTAATGTGAACCCAACTAACTATAAAGCCAGGTCAGCAATCATTTTAGCAATAAATGTCTGCTTCATTATATTGTGAACTTGCTCGCTCTCTAATGAGTTCCCTTTTCAAAGGATTTTATGGGAATCATGTGACAAGCAGTACATTCTGCTTTGGGATTAGTCAGGAAATGCAAAGAGCTTGGCATCTGTGGCGTGCAGGTGGCTGATTTATCATTTCCTATCTGGCCACATCACATCTAAGCTTCCTTTATTGATCCTTCAACACAAGGTAGGCTTGTCCATTTTAGTGTCCTCCTGCAACCAGCACCATAGAATGTACCTACCCAAAGGTCTGGAAACTCTTTTTTATTTTGTTGAGTGAAAGTCATTTCTTTCTACTGAAGGTTTATAAACTATCATCAAATGCATTCTGATGCAGCCTTTGGAGAGGATTGTGTTGCTAAGGACTTGATCCTGACTCGTGGAGATGCTCTGGGTGTGACAGTAGTAGAATTGTGCTCCACAGGCTTTTCACAGCTGGGCCCCATCCTCCCTTAAGGGCGCCTCTTTCACTGCCATGACTCAGAGAACAGGATGCAGTAGATTGCCCTCCTGTGTTTCTCAGGCTGTCCATTTTTAAGGGATTCAAAAATCTCATTTTTCTCCCTGGATGTGGCTGGTGGTTTCAACCCACTGACCATGTGGTTATTAGCCCAACACAGAGCCTCCGTACCAATCTTTCCGTTAGTATCCACCTGTATTAACATTTTCACTGCCCATTGATTCTGTGAGAGTGCTCCTTCCCCTCCTATGCCAGCTTTCTGATGCCTGGTTCATCAATAGACAACTTTCTTCCTGGTTAAGAAGAGTCATATGCTTCCGAGTTCAAAATTCAGAAGATCTCCTGAGGCAAAGAAATAAGTGGTCTAGGGTTTTTACTGGGATTACCCCAAATAAATGCTCAATGATCTAGTGAGACAGTCTTGGTAGAACGCCTACACTAAGCAGGCAAGCGAGGCATTATAGAACCTGTGTCTTCCTTTAACAGACAGCTCATTCCTTTACTTCTTTGAAAAACAAAACATTTAAGGAATGAGAGAGACCCAATTCACTTCCATTTTCAGTATCTATTTTTGAGGCTTCTGCTGCATCAAAAGATGAAGAAATACCAAACAAACGAATAAACAAAAACAGCCCCCTCCAACATTATGGTACAGTTCAAATGGTTTTAACATGATGGTACATGCAACTAGTGAATACATTTGGCTGCTAACCAAAAGTTTGGAAACTTTAGCTCAGCAGGAGGCACCTCAAAAGACCCAGTGATTAACTTCTGAGAAAACCAGCCATTAAAAACCTTACGAACTCAGGTCCACTCTGACACACATGGGGTCCCCATGAGTTGAAATTCATTCTAAGGCAATACGTTTTAGAGTTGTAGTATGTAGTAAACACATATTTTGAATACACACAAACAAAAGTATATGGTAAATACATACTTTGAATACACACAGACAACCAAATGTAAATTTGTGAGTCCAACCTCCACTGTAGGCAATAGCAAAGTTCTCAGTGGGAGGTCCTTTACAATGGTAAATTTTAAAACTTAATAGCTCTATTTTAACTCATATTTTGCAGTGGCCTTCTCAAATGTGAACTTTGCAATATAGCAAAGAGAGACTGGAAATCTAATACACTCTTGGTAGGACTGTAAGGTGGTACAATCACTGTGGAAAATGTTGTGACATTATGTTGCAAGATTGAAAATAGAAATGTGGGTGAAGGGAGACAGTGGATGGTATTAGTATCAAAATAATAATAATTTATAAATTATCAAGGGGTCACGAGGGTGGGAGGATGG
>NW_022103908.1:8712113-8724069 GCF_000313985.2 Echinops telfairi | reverse complement strand
GTATGGATTGCTATAAGAGCTGAAATAGCTCCCAATAAAATTATTTATAAATAAAAAATATCATTTAAACTAATGAGGTATAATTCTTTATAATAATTAACCATAAGAATTAAAAGGGGACTAATTGGCCCAGGGATAAAACGTATTCGGCAGGAAGGGATAGGAAAGTAGAAATGGAAACGGGCAGTATGCTGTCCTTCCCCAGAGAGTGCAAGAGTAAATAAAGAAGAAAGCCCTGCATGTTGACAGTTAACGTCCATTTTAAAAGAAAAAAGAAAGAGGGGGAAAAAAAACCAAATTACTAATAAAACCAAAAAATCAAATTCAGTGCTACTTTGCCAATTCCACCTCATAGTGACTCTCTGGGACAGAGAAGAATTGCCCCTATGGGTTTCTGAGACTAACTCTTTACAGAAATTGAGCAGCTAGTGGTCTTAAACTGCTGGCCTTGCAATTAACAGCCCGACGCTTAACCCACCACACACCCAAGGCTCCTCAGTACTGGGCGTATAATAACGCAAGCCCCATAGTCTCTCTGTGTAAAACAAAAGTGAAGTAGACATCTATAACTGGTTGCTGCAATTTGTTTCCTTTGCATATTTAAACATGTCAGTTTATTAAACTCCTAGGAGTAGAGGTAGTTTTTAAGTTAGTTTAAATACTATTGCTTAGTCTTTCGATTGTTTTTTGTCTTACTTAAAAAAAAAAGACTCAAAAAACCCTCGAATTTTACTTAAAGAAACAACAAAAACACCTCCTAGAAATACAAAACTGCCCGTTGGATTTGTTAAAAAGAGATTACAAATGTGTAAGGTGTCACCGCTCTGTAATATGATTTATGAATGGTTATTATGGTTTGGTTTCACATAGTGTGAGATGTGATTAACAAGGTAATGAAATGGATTCTGGTATGTGGCATGAGAAATCAGTTTCATTACTTTACATTTCTCTGATTTGACACACACATTTTATGAAATGGGTGTGAGTTGCCTGTTCACCGGCTCAGTTATGATCTGTGTTTGGCTGTCTTACAGAGAGGAGGCACCAGACCCAGTCACAGGCACAGAGCTGATTTTGACTCACAGCGACCCTATCCTCTTTCCATGCAGTTGACAGGTTGGGCTGTCTCTTGAAATCTATGGACTCCTTCATAAAATGCTGGAGTCTTAAAATATATAGATTTTGATATAAAAGTTATTCTTCCTCAGATTTTCTGTCATTGTACACGTTGTTACAATAGATTCACATGGAACATACCTAGGAGTCTAGGTTAGACTTAGATTGGAAACTTGTCCTCCTAAGGAAATACCTCTTAAAGAAAGAGGAAAGATGTGGAAGAAGCCCCTGCATAGTGCACACAGTTACCATGTTCACTGCTGAAACCCAGAAGGGTGGCCACTTGAGACCACCATGGGGTACTTTGCAAGAAAGGGCTGGTGACCTGCTTCCCCCAAAACTGAGCCATTAAAAAGCCATTAAAACTGGAGTTCTACAGTGAATTCTGTGGGTTTCCATCCTTGGAGCTGACTTGGTGGCAACTGGGGATTGAAAGATGGAGAAGAAGCTGTGCTGATAAACCAAGAACTTCTTTTACTCCCCAGCTACTCGCCTTGTCTCACGTCCCCTCAGGATTCTTATTCTTTCCCTTTCCCTCAGGAGAAAAGTCCTGATGGCTGTGAGTGCATTGCATCAAGACATTTAAAATGCTGCTGGTATTTGTAACACACGTGCATGTTTGGTTTTTGTTGTTGTTGTTGTTTTGTTTTTCCAGCTTGGTTTCTTCATCTCTTGAAATTGCCTTTGCGGGTAGTGTGCTACTTTGAGTAAAGAGTGAGCTCTTGTTTTGGGGGGGTTGGATGTATGTGTTTGTTTGTGTTCTTGCAGAACGGAACATCATTTGGACATCGAGGATAGTCTGAGAAGCAAAGATAAGGAGGATGTGGAAAGAGAAGACAAGGTGTATGGAAGGTGCATGCTATACAAGTGTGTTATACCTCCGCAGTCTACAGACAAATCTTCAGTGATGGTTTATGGGAGGGGAGGGCCATGAACACTGGTGAAGGAGGTGATCTTTCGGATGCCCAGCATGTGGCAACTTAGGAATCAAAACAGAGTGACAAGAGTAGAAGCTAAACTAAACATTTTGCCAATTTCATTTCTAGTAATTAATAGCATTGATGCCAAACCAATGTTGCACTCCATGGTCCAACAGCTGTCTACATGGCATCCCAGTTTCACATTTAAAGATTCCCAAATACAGGATGTGAGGGCGATCTGACTGCGACTTCTGTCACCCCATTGATCGTTAGGGTTGAGTCCACTGATCTGGCTGGCTAGGCGGGTGTCCCCTTCCTCCCTCACTGCTCCATATATGCTCCCTCCTGAAGAGGCAACCTTCTGGGATAGAAGGAAGACTGTCCTTCACTCGAAGTTCTACGAGTAGCTGTGCTCCCCTGCTACAACCTCCAAACAAACTCTCAAAATCCCCAAGTACAGGAGAAAGCAGACACTCTAATGTTTTAGGTGTGGAGTGGATGACACACCCACATAACATGCATTGAGTCACATCCCGTTCGTCTGTTTATGTTGAAAACCACCAACCTTCCTTTATTTCTCCTGCCTAGATGCAGTCTAATCTACAAAAGCCTCTCAACGGGTAATTCTTTTTTTGCCTCAACTCCTTCTAAAGTGTTTCCTTTAGAATGTCCTTCCTTTGAGCAGAGGCAGTCCTGGAAAGTGGATAAAATATGGGTTTTGCCCCCTGAAAGATCTTTCTGTCATTGATCATTTGGGCTACCTGTAAGTTGTGTGAATTAACTTCTCTAAGCTCCAGTTTCTTTATTGGCAAGGATATCTCATAACATTGTATAAACATGTTGGTGAAAATGTCTATCACCAATATTGAGTGTGGAGTATGTCTATGTGTTGCAAACCTCAGATTTAATTTACCTATTTTATTGGAAAAAAAGTTCTTTTAAATTTTGAGCACCCGGTTTGCGAAAGGTTATGGATGACAGTGAAAGCACCATTTGCAGAACGCCCTGTGGATGAAGCCTCCGATGAATTATGTGTGAACATCGACCAATGCATGGACAGAGTGTGTTGGAAGGGGCATTACTTCCATCTACCTGACCAGTCCAGGGATGGTAGTTTCCCTTGGAGGTTTTCTTGAGTGGGTTCCCACTTGGGTAATCCCACCTGCAATAATGAACTACTGCCAACCCTGCATTTGTGATAGTTTTCATCAACTCCCATGTCCTTTCTACAGTTCTAAATAACAGCAAACTCTTGAACATCATCATCAGGCTAATGACCTCCCTCATCTGGATAATATGTCTTTGTCTTGCCCTTGTCCCCTTTAAGACTTTAATAAATGTTTTCTTATATATAAAAATGAAACTCATAACCAGGAAAAACATTGAGTTCATACCCTCTCTACATGCGCCCTGCAGTCCATACTCCAAGACAAAATATGGGGCACTTATTGCTTTGAACACTGCTAGTCTAGTCTCTGAAATGAAATGCTTCAGTGCCAGGATCCATCATGCTTACAAGGAAAAAGGAATTCATGTGAGGTTTCCTTACATACTTGTTCTCTTCCAGACCTGTCTTCTCTGAATGAGTTTTATTGGCCTAATCTAGGTGACATGCCTACATTGGTAAATTCAGTCCTGACTTCTACAATGGAATGCAAGACACACAAAAGGGAAAATCTTATAAATGAACCCCTCATTTATTTATGTCTGGTAGTAACAAATCAACAACGTTCACCAAAAGAGAGAATATATGATACCTGGATCACAGTTAAAATTTTTAAAATGTACTTACGATTTTTATCACAGGTGTTATAAAAAGAAAAGATGGCAAAGTACCTTACTTTTAATGTGCATGAATAAATCTTTACATGAGCTCTTTTACACATTTTACACACATGAGAGGGTCTTTCAAAAGCTCATGGAAATGTGTATTATGAGAAAACTATGTATAGATTACAATTTTTCTTTTTAACCCAAGTAAACTTGTACTAACTTATCATAACATGTTTGAAGAGAGTCGAGTTTGAGGCATTTATAAAGCTAAGATAATTAAAATTGAAGCAAGAACAAACATCAAATTTATGGTGAAACTTAGATGGAAGAATGATAAAACCATCAATGCTTTATTAAAGTTTATAGGGACAATTACCTAAAGAAACAAGTAGTTTGCAAATGGAAAACTTGTCTTAAGAAGGGATGACATGATGTTGAAGTAAAGCCTGAAGCAGCAGATCCTATATATCAATTTTCAGAGAAAGCTGAAGAGAACTATTAACAGCAGAAACAATAGCCAACACCACAGACATTTTGTCTGACTCAACTTATAGAATTCTGACTGAAAAATTAAAGTGAAGCAAACCTGATCAACAGATACCAAAGCAATTGTGATCAGAGCAACTTTAGACAGGTGTAGTACTTTTAATAGATATTTTTAATCAGTGGGATCAAGACCCTGAAACATTTATTAGAAGAATTGTAATAGGAGATGAAATATGACTTTTCCAGAATGGTTTTGATGATAAAGCACAATCAAAAGCAATAGCTACCAAGAGATTGAAGTGGTTCAGTCAAAGCAGGAGCAAATGGGTCAAGAGCAAAGATCATGCAAAATTTTATTTTTGCTTATTAATTTTTATGAGAACCAAAGAAGAATAAAAACCCAACTTTAACCTCATTGCCATCAAGTAAATTCTGACCTATTAAAAGAATGTTAATATCTGCTTATTATGGAAGTGTTTTGAAAAAGTTAGCCAAAACAGCAGAAAAACACCTAGGAAAGTTTCATCAGAGAGTTCTCTACCATGACAATTTCTTACTCTTTCTTTCATCAAACCAGGGCAACTTTTCAAGTGTTTTGATAGAACATTATTACCTTACAGTCCTAATTTTTCTCCTTTGGACTTCTTTTTGTTTACTAATCTTAAGAAAACAGATAAAAGGTAGTTATTTTTCTTCAGTTTGTAATTGCGAGGACTCTCTGTTCGTTAGAGATGGACTAAATGGCTGGTACCATTGCTTACAAGAGTGTCTTGAACTTGCTGGAGCTTAATTTTATCTTTGAATTCTACTTTTCCCATGAACTTTTGGAAATCCCCTTGTACAAAAACAATGTAAAGAGTACACACAGAGCCACGTGCTTTCTTAGAGCATATATTTCAAGACGACATGAAACAGATCACCACGTGGCACATACCAGATGTCTTGAGTTTCCTCGTTTAGCTCCACATTTCACCTTTATAGCTCCCTATTCTGGAAGTAGGTCATGGATCTACAGTGACAGATTCTGAGTGAGTTGGAGATAATTATGGATTTGTTGCATCTTTGGACCTAAAATCATTGATACTGTCAACAAGTCTGTGGTAGTTACATAATCTGGTGTCAATTTGAGAGGATTATGAGTGAAGCGGTGGAGTCTAGTCTGTCAATGGGGCCATAGCCAATGAGGCCTCTGTGTGGGCATGGCCTTCTTCTGAGCATTCTGGGAACTACAGAATTTCCTCCTTGGAGGCTGGAGACACTTCTCTCTCTGCTAACTCCCTGTGACACATCCCTGTGGAGAAGACATATGAATCAAAGCTGATGGAGCCAGACCTCTGGAGCTGGAGAAGCCACATGGAAAGCCCTGCCAGTGCTGAGATGCTTACAATGCCACTGGATCTGTAAGACTTCCAACCCACTGGCCTGTGATCTTCCTGCATTTTGTGAGTCTGAAGAGGACTTTATAGATTGGTATCGGCCATATTGGCTCATATTGGACTTATGGACTTGATCTGGAGTGGGCTGGGATGTTTTTTCAATGTTCAATCGCTCTTGTATATAAACCTCTTTCTTATACACATGTGAGTGTCTATAGATTTGTTTCTCTAGTCTACCCAGGCTAACACAAAATCTGAGCACTGAGTTTCTCTGTCTTGGGGTTCGGCTACCCGGGCTCCTTTAGCTTATAGGAGGTAATAATATACCCGTTTGATCAGTCCTGTGGTAATGTACTATCCTTTGTGGTTTTCCCACACTCTGAAAACACATTTGAAAATAATCTCTTTATTAAAATCTCCCCCAAATTATACAACTTGAGGGTGTCATTTCTTTCCTTTCTGGATCCTGAATGATTTCCTGTGGCTGGATCACTAAAGCACACAGTCGGTATATATAACCCTATTTCCTCAAGTGGATTCAACTCAGAGCAACCCTGTAGTACAACTACCTCACAGGGTTTCCAAGGCTGTGCTTTTAAAGGAAGCCTACAGCCGTAGCTCTCTTCTGCAATGTGACTGATGGGCTTGAACTGTCAACTTGTCAGGTGACATATGAGCACTTAATCACTGAGCCACCAGGGGTTCTTGACAAGTATATTTATATCAATATTTTTATACTTAAAAGTGTTTGTTTAATATATTCTTTTAAAAGCTAAAACGCTTAGAACGTGGAAGACAGTCTGCCCAATAGAAGTTTGAGAAAGGTGAGCTTTCACTTCTAATACTTTATTAATTTGATAAGCATTTATTTGGATCCTACAATGGTCTAGGCATCAAGCAAGACTTTTAAATACTGAAATAGTTCTTGCCTTCAGCTGTAAGCATTCAAGAGATACACTGGAATACAGGAATTTATTTTTTCATAGTAACTTTCAAGTATATAATAGCTATTTAAATAGAAAATAATCACTAGAATTATTCATGTGGCCATAATAAATAATAGATAACAGAGAGAAGATGTACAAACACTGCCTCGAATTTCTAGGTTCTTTTAATAGCTTTTCTGAATTGTATAAAGGAATTTTGGAGGTGCCTTAGTGAAATTTCAATATCTGAAATACAAGCATATTGAAGAGAAACCATCTGATTTTCTTTGGATAAGTCAATTTCGATGAGAGTAAATCAGAGGTTAATTGGAAAATGAAGTTAAAATTCTAAGACTGCATAAAAACCAGTCAGTTAAAAACTAATTTTCTTTAAACAAACACATACAGAGAAGAAATCTTACATTTTAACTTTATTTTATATCAGTGATATTATTTTTAGCTGTATGCAGTTAAATGTATAAAACATGAAAGCTCCTCTTGTTCCCTTGTGAGGGGAGTGTGTGAGAAAGAAATACATGATTGTTTTCATTCAAGGCATCATTTTACGTGACTATCAAGCAAGTAGAGGGTAATGGTAATAAAACATCTTAAAATCCACCAAAATTACTGCTATTTGTATTGCCCAGATGTGAATGTAGTAGGCATTTTATGAAATATTTTCATATCCTGCAAGTTATTATTTATTAGTACTTTTGCCTTTGGGGCTCCCCACCCATTTTGCCAATGGCAGCCGTCCCTCTGGGAGGAGGGTGGATACCATCTAGAACAAAGAGGGCATTGATCCGGTTTGAGTTTCAAAGCCAACTTCAAAAAAAAGAAACCAAAACCCAAAATGAAAACGTAGCAGAGAGTTGAGCCTTTTAGAGAGTGAAAAGGAGTTTTCCAAAATGTCCAAAAACTAGAAGAAGAAAAAGGAAAAAACATTCCTCCTGTTCTTATATCAAAAGCAACGGTGGTGTTTTGTCTGTAAACTCCAGATAGAGGGAAAGTGAACCTAAGAGGAGAGTGCAGAGGGTTCTGGGCAGAGAGACAAGACATTGAGAAAGACCAGGCAGGGGAAGGAAGTGTGGCCTAGCTTTACCCTGGAGGCTGAAACCTTGGGGTGTGGTGAGAGCAAGTGTAAGAGGGTGTGGTGTTTGAAGGCTGTTAGCAGAAAATTATGAAAGAGAAACTGTGTCAAATCCCAGCATCTGGGGCTTGTTCCCTCCCAGGCCTGGCAGAGAAGGGTTAGCAGCATGGTTTACATCCTCCTCGGGCCCAAAAGGGTGGGGGTGGCTATTATATTTGTACACGAGATAAATTCTGAAATGGAGAGTAAGTGTTCAGAAACTTGTCTTTGACAGGCTAGTTTTAAGCTTGGTGAATCAAATGTATAGAAAGCCTTGAGCCTCTTTATTATTTTATCATTTTTAGTATTTAATTTTTATTATGTATTACAAAAATATTGTTCTGCCATAGCTGGGGCAAACACACTCTAGCTAGATTGAGAAGCACTCTCCTAGTGGATATGTTACAAGTGTGTTAGTCCGGTAGACTAGAGAAACAAGTCCATAGAAACTCATATGTGTATAAGAGAGAGTTTTATATAAAGGGTAATTGTACATTAAGAGAGCATCCCAACCCAGCATCCAGTCCAAGCCCATAATTCCGATACTAGCCCATATATCTGATACCAATTTAAAAAGTCCTCTTTAGATTCACGAAACACATGCAATAATGCCGAATGCAAGATGATCACACACCAGTGGGTAGAAAGTCTTTGGATCCAGTGGAGTTGTTAGCATCTCAGAGATGGCAGGGGCTCCATGTGGCTCCTCCAATTCCCAGGGCATGGGGTCTATGGGGTCTATGAGCATAGTGCCACGTGTTTTGTCAGTAGAGCGTCTCCAAGGAAGTGAGTGGAGAGAGAGAGGTGTCTCTTGCCTCCAAGGAGGAAAATACAGTAGTTCCCAGAATTTTCAGGGGAAGGCCATGCCCACACAGAGGCCTCATTGGCTATGATCTGATTGATATAATAGACTCCACTCCTTCACTCTTAATCCTCTTAAGTCCCAAATTGACACCAGCTTATGTAACTACCCCACTAAGTTAGGGGCCAAAGAAGGCCTAGTAGTGGCATGCCCTGCTTCTCCAACAACTGAAGACACTCTATCCTTGGAAGAGATCCAGGAGTCGGAGTGTTTGTCCAGTAGGACACAGACAGTACCTGGATGGAGAATCTGTGAAACTGCTGTGGGAATAGCAACAAGGGTAGTCAGCTAGCTGTAGGGTACTCAGCCAAAACGAGAGCTGGGTACTCAGCCAGACATTGGATGCTAATGAGAGGTGAAAGGGCACTGTGGTAGTTGCATAATCTCATGTCAACTCGAGGATATTAAGAGTGAAGGGGTGGAGTCTAGCCTCTCAATCAGGTCATAGTCTGATGATGCCTCCTTGTGGGTGTGGCCTTCTCATGATTCTGGGAACGTCCTCTCTCTTGGGAGGCAGGTCACCTACTCCTTTTCTGCTTCACCTTCCTGGTGACAAGCCACATGGAGCCACACTGATGGCAGCCTGAGCCCTGGAGATGCATTCACCACCACCATTGGATCCACAAGACTTTGCACCCACTGACCTGTGATCTTCCTGCATCATTGTATGTGACTGTGTGAGTGTGAGGAGTGATTTATGGACTAGTATTAGACTTATGAGCTAATATTGGACTTATGGACTTGATCTGGACTGGGTTGGGATGTTTTCTTAACATGCAATTCCTCTTTAAGTCTCTCTGGATTTGTTTCTCTAGTTAACTGGGACTAGCACAGGAACCATCTTTTTTTTTTTTTTCTTTCTTCTTTCATAACCATTTTATTGGGAGTTAATAGAGGTATCATGTTCTATCATTCATTCACATCAAGCACTATCATACAACTGCTACCACAATCAGTTTCTAAACATGTTTTACGTTCCTGAACTCCTTTACATCAGCTCTATTTTACACACTCCCCTCCATTGTACCCCATAGAAACCATTATTCTACTTGCTGTCCCTATTGGTTCATCAATCCTGGGTTTCATATACTGAAAAGCAGAAAAATATATAACAAAACTTCAAGAGGATGACTTCCAATGACATGGCACATCTGAGATAAAGCCCAAAAATGAACCAAAAAACCTCCCAAATATGGAAAATGTTGAAAACCAGATCAGGCCTATTGTATATCAGAGGGGGAAATGAACTGACCAGGTTTGAACCATTCAAGTCAGGTTTATCCTTTTGATCTCCTATAGTCATCTCTCCAATGCACTCTGTCAATAACCATCTTCCTCCCATCCCTCTATTAAGGACAGAAGGAAATCACCAGAGGCTTATTTCCTATGTGGATCCCACAAATGCATCGTGGGCTCCCACTGTCATCCATACGTTCTTCAGATTGGAATCTCACAATTCAGGTTCTGATACTACCCCTCCTTCAACTTCAGATTATATGCTTCACAATCCTTCGGTGACTGATGTTGATGTGCTTCCTCCACATGGCCTTAGTGGACATCACACCTAGGTGGTTGCCTGTTTGAAAAACCTAGACACTATTTTATCTCCTAGGCAGGCACCATCTGATTTCTTCACTACATTTTGCTATGGCGCCCACATCATCTGTGTTGAGAACAGCCATGAGTCCAGCAGACTTCAGTAGCATGGGTCACCAAGGAGTCCAAAGACAGGCAGATAGAACATTGCTGTCGAGATGAGTGAAGACCCAAGGCCATCCGTTCCTGAGCATGGCCTCAAGACTCCTTCTAATGTAGTACCTCACGGACCCCAAAGTCTTCCATGTCTCCAGGAGCCATTTTGGGAATAAGCAGTGGTTGAATTCAGTCAGTTTAAAACAATTAAGCAGAATTGATACATAATTGTCTGTTGAGTTGAGTGAACTGGTTTTTCAAATGGCGGTTGTAATCTTTCTAAGGTAAGCAGCTGGGCAGCCACCAATGTGGAAATCACAAATTTACATCCCTTACTCTTTTTTGAATGTTCATCTGCACAGCAGCATATTCTAAGCGCCCATAGGAATGTTCGTTTCGTTCATAGGTGTAAAAAATCAGAACTATGCTTGTAATATTGATCTGTTCATTTCATAAACGTGTTACACTTTAGAAGAAACACTACATTATTATTCCCTTGTGTTGTTACTTCAGTAAACATACATATCATGTAAAGAGGAAAAGTGCCAAACAAGTCGAGGGGGACACACTCTTATTCATTTCAGCTTTGTGTTAAAGCTCAAATTCCCACAATACATTTGGAGTGAAATAAGCAATTCTTTAAAGTGTTCAAAGAGCTAAAAAATATTGTCAGAACAATTGTTGTAAGTTCAGCAGAAGGAGAAAAGAGTTTTACAACAATGAACAAATATGTTCAGAGATGAATACCCTGTCTGTTTCTAATAGACCAAACACAATGACTGTTTTCTAATTGGCCTCCCTCTGAAGGAATGGATCCCACTCCAACAGTGAAAAGCTGGTGAGGGATACATCACACGGTTCATGGTGCTCAGGTAAAAGTGAAGCAAGTGAAGTCGCCAATCAAAAAGCAATATGAAAATATCTTAAATAACAGTTTCATTGTTTTGGTCAGGTATTATTTAATCTTTTTTCCAAATTATTTCTTATAACATAATCTAGTTGTGTGTATCTCTTCTTGTTCTAATTTAAGTATTAAGTATATGAAATAATTAATTGCCTTTTGGTGTATCAGTTTTTAAAAATCTTTGAAACAGTCATTAGGGCAATGAACTGGTTGTTAAATTATATGAATCCCACCACTGGGAATAGGGTGGGGAAGAGAATAATAGAAGAACCAAAGATTTTTTCTAAAATGACTGCCCACAAGGAATTACAGGCTGAAATCAAAGTCGTGTTTTCTCCTATTACCTAATAGTATAAGAGCTTGAGAGAAAAACTGGAATAAATGTAGAAAATAAAGTAACTACATTTTCTTTCTCACCTGACTGGTGTTACATACATTATTAACTGTGCCATGCACCCAATAAATTGTAACAATAAAAATCATGACCTATACTGAATGCATGCTTAAGAAAGGCTTGCTGAGATATTAAAGAAAACTCTTAGGAATGTCACATTTTAAAAATAGGCAAATTAGAGCCTGGATGTTGTAGTACTCCCTGAAGCTTTCTCTGCTTTTCAGGCAGAATAATCATGAAAGATCCATTACCTAATGTCTTAAGTGAAGAAATGAATTATTTAAGAGAGGAATGGTCATGTTCATTGACAATAAAGTCTTGAATCAGGGTACAGACAGAAAGATTTCCTAGAGCTGAAATATATATATATATATATAT
>NW_022103908.1:8706334-8712013 GCF_000313985.2 Echinops telfairi | reverse complement strand
TTTCAGGCAGAATAATCATGAAAGATCCATTACCTAATGTCTTAAGTGAAGAAATGAATTATTTAAGAGAGGAATGGTCATGTTCATTGACAATACCAAAGAGGATCCATTGGGAGACAGAAAGATTTCCTAGAGCTGAAATATATATATATATATATATTAGAATTGCTGAACTTCCCAAAGAGGATTCATTGGGAGTGACCTCCCTTAAAACTACACAGATTTTATATCAATAATCCCAGCTTTTCTGTTAAACACTGACTATCTTTGGGTTTACCAGGGCTCTGAGTGTGCCTATTGTGTGACATTTTATAAGCATTCTTTCAATAAGCATTTATGTCAACGTTCGCAACCTATGGGTCGCGATCCCTTTGGGGGTCAAATGACCCTTTCACAGGGATCGCCTAAGACTATCAGAAAACACATATTTCTGATGGCTTTAGGAACCAAGACACCAGTCCTCTATCCATCTCCAGGCGGATCTGCCCACATGCAGATACACCCTCATACAATTACCCAGCATGAAGACTTACCCATACTACACCATGCTTCAAGATAAAATTTCATTTTTTTGTCATTAGAAATAAATATTTCGCAATAAATAATTACATATTGTTTTTGTGATTAATCACTATGCTTTAACTATGTTCAATTTGTAACAATGAAAATACATCCTGATATCAGATATTTACATGACGATTCATTACAGTAGTAAAATTACATTTATTAAGTAGCAACGAAAATAATTTTATGGTTGGGGGTCACCACAACATGAGGAAATGCATTAAAGGGTCACAGCATCAGGAAGGTTGAGAACCATTAATTTATGGCATCTAAATAATTGTAGCAAGTGCTGAGAATTTTTTAATTAATAAATCATTTTATTGGGAGCTCTTACAACTCATAACAATCCATGCATCAATTGCAATCAAACACTTTTGTACATATGTTGTCAGATCCTCTTTTTCCTCTCCCTCCCCCATCTTCCCACCTTCGTGGACCCCTGATAAGTTATAAATTATTACAGTTTTCATACCTTACACCATCTGCTGTCTCCCTTTGCCCACGTTTCTGTAGTTCAGCACCCCCTGGTGATGGCGGCATGTTATACATCGATCATTATAATTGGCTCCCAGTTTCTCCCCTCTCACCACCTACCATCCCCCAGAGAATTTAAAGTTGATTTATTTACTTGTCTCTCACTTTGTCATGTAGTGGTAGCTTGCATCTTGCTATGATACCGTAAGCTATGTCACTGATATTTCAAATACCAGGAGGGTCATCGTGGTGAACAGGTTTCAGCATAGCTTCCAGACTAAGAATTGACTAGGAAGAGGGAAAATGTGTTCCACGTCTGAAAAATTAGTCATGGCAAACCTTATGAAAGTAGCAGAACATTTTCTGATATAGGGCCAGAGGATGAACCCATAAATTTGGAGGGTACTTAAATTATGAGTAGGAATGAGCCCCTCCTTAGAACCAGTATTAATGACATAGATTAAGCAAACCCTTTAGGACCTTCATTTACTGATACGACATGATTCAAAATGGCATGAACAGCTGAAAGCATGTAGTACTAATTATAATGTGGAATGCACACAATATGAATCTAGGGAAATTAGAATGCATCAAAATGAAATGGAAGGCATAGAGATCAGTGTTCTCGGCACTAATGAACTGTCACGGAATGAGGCTGGCCATTTTGAACCAGACAGTCATTTGGAATGGAATGGGAAATTGAAAGGAAGGGTGTCACATTCATCATCATTTCAAGATGTGAATGTTATCTGTGATGCACAGTATCCAGTTACCTACAAGGAATACCAGTTAACATAAGCATTATTAGAATACTTGTATGGGTAGTAGCCATGAAAGCCAACGATGAAGAAATTGAGAATTCTCCCATATTCTTCAGTTTGAATTTGACTAAACAAGCAATCAAGATTCAATGATAATTATTGGTAGTTGGAATTTGAAAGCTGAAAACAAAATGGAAGGAACAGTAGTTGTAGGCCATGGCCTTAATGATGGAAGGATAACTGGAGATAACATGCCAGAAATTTGCAAGACCAATGACTTTTTCATTGAAGAGACTTTTTCCGACAATATAAAGGTGAGTATATATCATCTTATAGAATACATAGGCATCAAATTAACTGCATTTGTGGGAAGAGATGGTGGAGAAATTCAATATTATCAACCAAACAAGGCCAGGGGCCGACTGTGGAATAGATAGATCATGAATTGCTCATGTACAAGGTCAGTTTGAAGTTGAAGAAAATTAAAACAAGTTCACAAGAGTAAAAATATGAACTGGAGCACATCCTACCTGGGTTTACACATCATCTCAAGAAGAGATTTGATGCATTGAACACTAATGACAGGAGGACAGACAAGTTGAAATGTAGGATGACATCATGAACACCATACATAAAGAAAGCAAAAGGTCACCAAAAAGACAGGATCATTGTGAATGAGGGGGCGTGCAGATTGGGGACCCAAGACCTATCTGTAGGCAACTGGGCATGCCCTTATGCAAGGGTCACAGGGAGGAGACAAGCCAGTCAGGGTTCAGTGTAGCAACGATGAAACAAACAACTTTTCTCTAGGTCTTAAATGCTTCCTCCCTGCCCACTATCATGATCCTAATTCTACCTTACAAATCCGGCTAAACCAGAGGATGTACACTGGGACAGATAGGAACTGGAAACACAGGGAATCCCAGACAGATGATCCCTTCAGGACCAGTGCTGAGAGTGGCAATACGGAGGGTGGAGGGGGGCGGGGGTAGAAAGGGTGAACCGATTACAAGGATCTACATATAACCTCCTCCCTGGGGGATGGACAACAGAAAAGTGGGTGAAGGGAGACATTGGACTGTGTAAGATAGGACAAAAGAATAGTAATGTATGAGGGAGGGGGGAGCAGGGAGGAAGGGGAAAAAATGAGGAGCTGATACCAAGGGCTCAAGCAGAAAGCAAATGTTTTGAGAATGATCATGGCAACCAAATGTGCTTGACACAATGGATGGATGTACAGATTGTGATAAGAGTTGTATGAGCCCCCAATAAAATGATTAAACAAAAAAGACAGGAAAGAAAGATAAAGCCAAAGTGAATGACAGAAGAGACTCTGAAATTTGTTTTTGAATGTAGAGTAGCTAAAGCAAACTGAAGAAATGATGATGTAAAACCGCTGAGCAGAAAATTTCAAAAGGTATCTGGAGAAGATAAAGTAATGCATAGTGAAATGTGCAAAGATCTGGATTTAGGGGAACTTCCAGGAAGATGGCGATAGAGTAACACATGCCAGAGGGACTCCGCAGAAATCAGCCTAGGAGAGTTACTAAGAGGGACATTCAACACTGCTGGATCACAGGAGGAGCATCATAAAGATAAACAGGCACAGATCCACACGGTTTTGAGGGGCTGGGGGCTTTTGGTTTACCACAGTGGAAGCCGGCTAGGGCTTGACCTTAGCCCTGCCACTGTCTTGGTCAGGGCCGAGACCATTTGGAGCCGGTGCAGGGGCTTAATCTAAACATAGCCACAGCTTTGCGCTGCCTGCCTCGGGCATGGATTAAACCCTTGCAGTTCCATGGGCAGGGATGGGGGTGCTTAGCTATATTGTTACTTTTGTTTTCCTCTCTTCTCTCTATGCCCCCAGAGTCTCAGCAGGCTTAGCTTTTTTTTTTTCTTCCTTTCTCCTCTTTGTCTCTTTCCTGTTCTCTCACACTCCACTGCCGACCTCCAGGCCACTCCCCTTAGCCTAGGGCATTTACTCCTGCCCCACACCCAGTTAGGTGAGCTCCACCCTGTGCAGCATAGCCTGAGGCTGGGAAAGCCCTGCCGACCTCCACTGGGATACTCTGTCCAACTTCTCACTGGGGAATTCCTGCCACCCACTTGACTCAGGGAACTTCCTCCCACCTACCTTAGTGCCTTAGACAGCGTAAGGCAGCTTGGCCAACACTCGCCAATGTTCAAAGCTGCTGCAGGAACCTCTGCACAACCTCTGCAGTGATCTACCTGGCCAAGGCAAATCTGCCCACCATTTTTGGTATTCTACACCAAAGCAGGCAACCCACCAGCCTTCTGAGGCACTCCCCTGAGAAGGAAGCCACAGGAGGATAAAGTTGTAGGCTAATTCCATACTCAAATTAGCTTTAGGCAGTTCAAAGAAGCATCCCTACAAGTCTCCAAGAGAGAGCCAGTGCTCTTCGACTCCTGGAAAATGGCACCTGGCTCCTCTAAAACAATGCAAACATCCACCAGCTCCAACGACTTCAACAAAACAAAACAAAAAAACACAGGAGAAACAAAAGGCAATGGCAGAAGATGTCCTGAACATAACAACATGCACAGAAGCTGACATTGAGCTGCCACAGGAATAAATGTTCAGAATACTGCTTGTAGTCATACAGGAAATGAGGGAAATAATAGAGAAAAAGGATGAAATGACAGAGGAGATAAGCTCCATACAGCAAAGGGAAATACAAAAGCTTAGGGAGGAGATAACAAAAACCAGTAGCAGGCACATGGACCTCGAGAATCTACTGGAGGAAGCAGAGAACTGCATCAGTGACTTGGAGGACAGCCAAGCAGACTTTAACAAACATGAAAAAAAATCTAATAAGATTATCAGAGAAGCGAAGAAAACCTAAGAGCTATGGTATGTCTGATGCTATGAAGAGGAATAACATTAGAATTATTGGTTTACTGGAGGAAGGCACAACAAAGAAGTCATCTGCAACAATAGTAAGATTATTCTTGGAGGAAAACTTCCCCAGCTTAATGAATGAAAACCAGGCAACTATTCAGGAGGCTGAAAGAACACCAGCTAGACTGAATCCCAAGAAGTCACCAAGGCACATAATAGTTAAACTATCCAACTTTGAGGAAAAGGAGAAAATCATGAGAGCAGCTAGGGAAAAACAAACAATCACATTTAAAAGTTCCCAAGTAAGAATATACTCAGACCTATCAGCAGAAACTATGAAGACGAGGAGAGAGTAGAGTAACATATTCCAAAAATTGAAGGAAAACAATGCAAACACACGAATACTCTGTGCAGTCAAATTATCGATCATGATATATGGAGAAGTAAGAGTCTTCCCGGACAAGAAAAAACTCAAAGAATATGTTAGAAGAAACCCAGCCCTACAAACGATCCTTGCCGACCCCGTATGGGCAGAAGAACAACACTCACCAAGCATAAAGAAGAGACTGCCACATAGAACAACCTCACCCAGAGGGCAACAAAGAGAAAACAGACCCCAAGATAACATTGACTTAAAGATGGAAAGAAGTAAAGAATGATGCACACACACACATACACACACACATGCACAACACACTAAGAAAGACGGTAGGAAAACACCCAACAGAAAAGGTATAAGATGACATCACAGAGTCCACAGATGGAGATAATAACCCTGAATATCAATGGCCTGACTCAGGTATTAAAAGACTGAGGCTAGAAGACTGGCTTAGAAAACACAACCCATTAATCTGCTGCCTACAGAAGACACATTTCAAAGCTACAGACAAAATAGGCTGAGAATCAAAGGCTGGAGAATAGTATACCAAGCAAACAGCAATTCAAAAAAAGCAGGGGTTGCAATCCTAATCTCGGATAAAATTGACCTCAAAGTGCAAACCATAAAAAGAGATAAGGAGG
>NW_022103908.1:8701042-8702270 GCF_000313985.2 Echinops telfairi | reverse complement strand
TACACATCACTAAAAAGCAGTGATGAATATATGAAGCACATCGCTGCATGGGAAGAACTTGGGGAAATCATGCTAAGCGAAGTAAGCCAAACACAAAAGGACAAGTACAACATGAGTCCGCTGTAGTAAGCTTAAAAAAAAATGCAAAAGGGGCATAGGGATAAAGCTACTGTATACAAACATTCCTGGGGTGAGGACCATATGGCAGTGGCCAGATGAAATCCAGGGATACATATGCTAACCAACTAAAAAGGAGCAGGGGAAAGGAAAAAAAATAAATAAATAAAAATAAAAAAGTAAAGGGTAGCAGGGGCACAGGGCACTAACTCACTCAAGGGGAGTGCATTGTTTATATCTCCACAGGGAAATAGGGACAATATTTCAACCTAGTGCTGCAAGATGTGAATGCAACATGCCGGCATGGAGTAGGGAACCAGTGGAGAGGTTTGAGGGGCTGGCCCCAATCCCAACTACTACATGAATACCTGCCCCTCCTCTCAGAAGAATTTATTTCAGAGGACAGCACTGAATCGGCAGCTCTGGGAGAGGGACATGTCTGATCAGAGCACATGGGAGCAAATGAAGGGGGAGGATGAGAGTGTCGAGCACATCCTGGCCCACCAAACTTTGATGAAGAGATTCCCGCTCAGAGCAGCCAATTCACAGAGAATACCATATGACCAGCCCCACTATGAAACAGGACATCCCTCACTGACCCATAGCCCTACAGGGGATAACACTGAAAACACAGTGTGGGAATTCCACCTGATTTGATCCCACCACACCGAGGCAAAACACTAAGGGCGTGGAACAGAACAGCAAGTGGAACAGAGCAACGAAGTCCCCAAAGAAAACCAAAAACAGACTTTGGGGCCAGGGCTTAGTGCCCCATTAGACTCGACCAGAAAACACTCCTAAAGGCCAAAAAACAGTCCTTGAACTAACTACAAGCTTTTTTTTTCTTGTTGTTGTGTTTTGTCTTGTTGTCATTGGCTTGTTGTTGTTGTTTTGTTTTGTTTTATTTTGTTGCTTGGTTTTGCTCTGTCTTGTTTTTTGTGCATGTTATTATCGCCACAGGTCTGTCTAAATAAGACAGGCTGGATGAACAATCTGGAGGAATAAACAATGGGACCAGGGGGACATGGGAGGAGGGGAGGTAGGGGGAAAGGAAGTGGTGTTAACAAACCTAGGGTCAAGGGAATAACAAGTGATCCAAATCGGTGGTGAG
>NW_022103908.1:8697788-8699899 GCF_000313985.2 Echinops telfairi | reverse complement strand
ATACAAATGTGCTTAACACAATTGATGTATGTATGGATTGTGGTAAGAGTTGTATGAGCCCCTAATAAAATAATAAAAAAATAGATAGACATAGAAAAGAAAAATGAAAAAAATTAAAGATCTGGATTTAGAAAACCGAAAGGAAAGAACATATCTCAAGCTTAACGAACATAACAAGTTATTCATGTCTCATTTCACAATATTGAAGGATTCAATGGGGAAAATTAGTAAGAGGATTTATGTGGAATATATTTTGAGTCTCCACCTTACTGTGGGCAAACTGTCGATTGACTCTGAAGGCATCAAAAGGAAGATGGAAGGAACACAGAGGTCACTACCAAAAGGCCTGGCTGACTCCCACCCATTTGAAGAAGTAGCGTGTGATCAACTACTGTGGCACTGATGGAAGAATTCTAAGTGGCACTGAAAGCATTAGCACAAAATAAGTCTCCAGGAATTGACCGAAGACCAAATGTAATATTTCAGCCAATTTTTGCAGAGCTGGAAGTACTTACTAGTCTGTGCCAAGAAATTTGGAAGACAGCTACTCGGTCAATTAATGGCAAGAGATCCATATTGGTACACATGTTTTTTAATTAAAAGATCATTTTATTGGGAGTTCTTATAACTCTTTTTTTCTTATTTTTTCCCTTATAACTCTTATAACAATCCATGCATCAATTGTATCAAGCATGTTTGAATATGTTGCCATTATTCTCTTCTAGACATTTACTTTTTATTGAGTCCTCGATACCGGTTCCTCCCCGTACCCCCTCATGGCCCCTTGATAAATTATTATTTTCATATCTTACACTAACTGCTGTCTCACTTCCCTCATGATTTCTGTTCATTCCCCTGGAGGGGGTTTTGGTGGTAATGTGATGATCATTGAGATCAGTTCCCCCTTCCTCCCTACCTTCCTCTACCCTTCTGGTATTGCTATTCTTATTCCTGTTCTTGGATTCCCTGTGTCATGAGCTCTTATCTCTTATCTGTACCTGTGTACATGCTCCAGTCTAACCTGCAGTGAAAGGCAGGAGTGGGCTCATGATAGTGGGGAGTGAGGAAGCCTCACGTAATCAGAGGGATATTGTGTGTTTCAATGGTACTTTACTGTACCCTGTTTGACTCATCCCTTCCCTGTAACCCCTCTGCGAGGGAAGTCCCAATGTCTAAATATGAGTTTTGGGTCTCGTATGCACCCATTTTGTCTTCAGTGATTGTGCTGGGAGGGTGGGCAACACAGAATGTCAGGTTGTTAGAACAAAGTGTTCTTGCATTGAGGGAGTGAATGAGCAGAGGCCTGAGAAAGATGACTCACCAGAATGTGGAAATTATCTAACAATATCATTAATCTCACATGTAAGTAAAATTTTGCTAAATATCATTCAAAAAGAGTTTATGTGGACTAAGAGCTGTCAGAAATTCAAGTCTGATTCAGAAGGGGATGTGGAACAAGGGATATCATTGCTGACCTTAGATATATTTGGGCTGAAAGCCGAGTGTGACAGTTCCATAATCTCCTGTCATCTTGAGCAAAGAGGTGGAGTACAGCCTATCAATTATATTGCAGCTTGATGACCTCATTTGGAGGCGTGACAGATAAACAGTTCACTGGAGGCCAGACCCACTCTCTCCCTGCTTCACATTCCTGTTGACAAACCACATGGAGCTATGCTGATGGCAGCCAGATCCCTGGAGGTGGAGAAGCCACCCAGAAACCCACACCAGCAATGAGATGTTTCAACCATGACGGGATCCACAAAATTTTCCACCCACTGGCCTGTGATTTTCCTGCATTTGGCAACATTACATATCTTGTGTGAGTCTGAAGAGGAATTTAAAGACTGGTATCAGACATGTGGGCAAATACTGGACTTATGGATTTGATCTAGACTGGACTGGGTTATTTTCCTAATATACAATTACTCTTGGATTTAAAACTCTCTTACACACTGGAATGTCTTTGGATTTGTTTCTCTGGACAACACAGACTATCACACAGAAAACAGCAGAAAAATGTTTGTGCTTTACTAACTATACAAATTTATTTGACTGTATGGATTGTAATAAACAATGGATAAAATAGAGAAGAATGGAAATAAAGAACA
>NW_022103908.1:8694107-8696365 GCF_000313985.2 Echinops telfairi | reverse complement strand
TTTGCACATCACTGGTTCCAACCTTATGCTTGAATCCTCATGACCATTTAACACCTGATTCTATTCTTAGGGATTAGCTAATGAAGTCAGAGACATAAGTCAGAGGGGTCTCCAGAGTCCAGAAAACTAGGGTCCTCTTGCTCCTCCCAGATGGTTCCAATTGCTAGTATGAGAATTGTTGCCAAGCCAGGCATTAATTAAACCATAGAAACCTGGCAAGTCAGACAATTCAGCTTGACATTGCAAATCATCAGTGGGAACCATTAGTTTTGGATCTGGTTTTAAGTGGTCCCGGAATGCTGGTGAAAAACATAAAGGGTTTCCTAAAGGCAAGTCATATGGTAGCCCTGTGCTTCCTTATCTGCTTTCAGTCAGGCCACCTGGGACCACAGCCTGTGCTTCCCCACTGCAAACTGGTGAATCCTGTGAGAGGCACTCATCCAACTTTGGTGGTTGACCTTCCTTTTCTGTTGGGCATTTTCTTTTAACTCTCTCATTTCTTGTTTCCAAAGTCAATGCTTGCTTAACGTTGAGGGAAAATGAAAGAAAAGAAAGGAGTTGAGAAGGTAAAATTATTGCTACACAATCATAGACCTCTTTATTAAATAAAAATATTAAAACGTGAAACTATTGTTTCTCAAAATATCCTCCACCCAGATCTATGTACCTTTGCAGGTGGTGTTTCCACATTTATAGCCCTTCCCTAAGGGATTCTGGGCTTTTTTATTGATACCCAATCAAAGAAGTCATTTTTGCATTCATGAAAGACCCAACTCATGTTATTGTTAAATGCTCTTTGAACTTGGGGAACAAAAAGAAGTCTGAGGAGCTAAGATGAGGGCTGTATGTGGATGAGGTCAGGTTTCCCAATGAAGTTCTCATAGGGAATCCCTTGTTACTCTTGAAGAATGAGCCTTGCCCTGGTGATAAAAAGATTCTTCATCGGTAACTTCCTTGGCATTTACTCACGAATGCAATGTTCAACTTTCATACAGTTTCTTCTTAATTTTCCAGAGTCCTTTGAGACCATCTATCAAGATGATCCCTTTGGGATTCCATGAAACAGTCCCCATGACCTTCGGAACTCTCTGCCTTGAATTGAACGGTGCAGCGGATCTCCTTGGAAGTCACTGTTTTCAACACATATTTTTGAAGGCACCCCAATGACACTAAAGATAAGTGTTGCACAGAGAAAACTTGTCTGCAGCCATTGACTGATCACAGAGACTTGCTGAAACCTGTGTTGTTTAGAATAAACCCATGCATGCAGGAATATTTTTGACTTATCTTCATACAAGTGATTTGAAAGATATACAAAAGTGGCCTGTGTTTTTATCATCCAAATGTTGAACAATTTGGAGGGTGGAGGGAAGAAAGATGCAGCAGTAGGGAGACTTGCACTTGCATTAGCAGTTTGCTTGAGATTGTTCCTATGTAAATTCACCAAAGTCTTGATTTATCTAGCATGATATCCACTTTCTGCTTACCCCCATGGATGCCGCAATCTCTCTCCCAGGAAGAGTTGCCCAACTTTCACAGTACAGCAGCCAAATCCACATCCCTCCTGAGATTTGTTCCTGCAAGCCCATTTCTGACACCCTGTAGGCATTAGTCACAGCTTTTGGGGTCAGAAAGCAGTGTACACTCCATAAAAAGATGGTTGTTTCATGTTAGTATACATGTGAGCAGACATGCAACTGCCTGTTGGTCTTGGCAGTAACACCTCCAAAGACCAATTTTTGTTTTTCTCACTAATGTGTGTTTTTCCCATAAAATGTGTGGCTTACTTCAACATGTCTGGTCTGTTCTCCTTTCCTCTTCCTATGAAAAGGCCGATCTTAACCTTTCACGTTCAAATTATGGAAGGGACTGGTCTGTTTGATGCCCCTTCCTCTGTTGAGCAAAATGTGATGAGTTTCATGACCTCATTAATCACTGACTAAAGCATGGATCAAGGTCCTCTGATTCATCCACTGGCAACCCTTGTTGCTTCTTTCCTCAAGAGGGCACGGTGGAAAAGAGATAGGGGGTGTGGCAAGCATTATTTTCAGAAATGACATAGCCAATATGAAGTGGCAGGAGAAGGCAGGAAAAGGTCTGATGGAAAGATATTGGAATTGACAGGATAATGGCCCTCCCTATAGGACAGAGTAGAACTGCTCCGTCATATTTCCAGGGTTGTAACCTTTACAGAGGCAGACTGCCTCAGCTTTCTTCCACAGAGCTTCTGGTGGGTTTGAACTACCAACCCATTGGCT
>NW_022103908.1:8689106-8693637 GCF_000313985.2 Echinops telfairi | reverse complement strand
AACTACCAACCCATTGGCTTGCAGCTTACCTCTTAAAAAAAAAAAGTTTATTGGCAGATACTTAACATATCATACAATTTAATCAATCATATGAGGAAGATGTGCGCAATCATCACCACCATCAATTTCAGAACACTTTCTTCTCATACACGTTTTTAGCTCCTCATTTCTCATCATTCACACCTGGACATGACCTGGGGCACTTAACAATCCAGTTACTGTCTTTATAGAGCTACTCATTCTGGATGTCATATACACAGAATCATCTAAAACTCACAAAAGAAGCAAGTGAGCAAACAAAACAAGGACTAGACAGACAAAACAACAAGGACTAGACAAGACAAAACAACAAGGACTAGACAAGACACAGGAAGAAACATCAATCAGGAAAGCAGAAAATATTCAAAACTCAAAGAACTGCAGAAAAAGCAAAGCTGGAATGGCTAGATGCAGAAAGGCCTTCTGGAGAAGTCCACAGAGACGATGGGAACATCGCAATTTTTCACCAGCTTGAGGGAGAACCTCCAGGAGAGCATGGAGATAGCATGGGAGGTCCATGGATATTCTGCAGTGCTTCTCTCTCCCTGTCAATGCTTTGTTGTGATACCACTGCAGTTTCAAATGGTGATTTCATTATTTACTCGATGAGTATGTAAGGCTTTGGGAACATTGCTAAACCCTATGTGTAGGATTCTTCTCGCACCAACAAATCAAAACCCACTCACGTCCATTGAGAGATGCCTACTCATCGCAACTTTAGACAACAGGGTAGAACTGCCCCTGTGAGTTTCCAAGACTGTAACTATTTAAGGGCGTAGAAAGCTTTGTCTTTCTCCCTTGGAGCAGCTGCTGGTTTCTAAATGCTGACCTTGCAGTTATCAGCCAAATGATAACCACTATGTAGTAGGGCTCCTCAGGTAGGACAGAGATGATGTACGAATGTACTTCCAAAAGCCAAGATATGTTGTTGCACTTGTTAGGTGCCATCTAGTCAACTCTGACCCATAGCGATGCTATGCACAACAGAACAAAATGCTGCAGGGTCCCGCTCCATCCTCACAATTGTTCCTGTCCCTGAGCCTGTTATTGCAGCCACTGTGCCAATCTAGCTCATGGAGGAGCTTCCTCTTTTTTCCTGCCTCTCCACTTCACCAAGAATGATGTCCTTCTCCAGGGACTGGTCTCTCCTGACAATATGTCCGAAGTAAGTAAGATGAAGTCTTGCCATCTTTGTCTCTAAAGAGCACTCACTCTAGCCTTACTTCTTTCAAGACAGATCAGTTTGTCCTTTTAGCAGTCCATGGTACTTTCAAAATTCTTCTCCGGCATCATAGTTCAAATGCATCAATGTTTTTATGGTCTTTCTTATTCAATGTCCAATTTTATCATGCATGTGAAGCTATGGAGAACACTATGGCTTGGGTCAGGCACCCTTTAGTCCTCACAGTAACCTCCTTGCTCGTCAATAGTCCAAAGAGGTCTTGTGCAGCAGATTTACCTAATGGCAATGCATCTTTTGTTCTCCTAACTACTGCTTCCATGAGTATTGATTGTGAATTCAAGTAAGACAAAAGTAATTAAATAAGACTCCAACCTTTTTGCCATTTCCATAATGGTCCAGTTGTATTTTGGTTTTCCTTATAGTATGTAATCCATACTGAAGGCTACAATCTTTGATCTTCATCAACAAGTGTTTCAATTCTTCTTCACTGTCAGCAAGCAAGTTTATGTCATCTGCATACCGCAGGTTGTTAATAAGTCTTCCTCCAATCCTGATGCCACACTCTTCTTCATATAATCCAGCTTCTCTGATAATTTGCTCAGCAAACAGACTGAACAAGTATGGTGACAGGATACAACCCTGACACACACCTTTCCTTGTTTTAAAACCATGCAGTATTCCTGTGGCAGTTACATAATCTCTCAACTTGCGCAGGGGTGGAGTCTAGCCTCTTAATCGGGTCACAGCCAATGAGGCCGCTGTGTGGACATGCCCTTCTCCCGAGGATTCTGGGAACTCCTGTCTTCCTCCGTGGAGGTGAGACATACACCCTCTCTTCTTCGTCTTCCTGCTGACAAGACACATGGAGCTACGCAAGAGACCTGGAGCTGGAGGAGCCACATGGAGACCTCTGGCAGTGCTGAGATGCTTCCACTGCCACTGGATCCACAGATTTTCCACCTACTGGCCTGTGGTCTTCCTGCATTCAGTGCCATTGCATGTTTTGCATGAGTCTGAAGAGTAATTTATAGATTGGTATTGGACATATGGGCTAATATAGGACTTATGGACTTGATCTGGGATGTTTTCTAAATATACAATTGCTCTTTTATATAAAGCTCTTTCTTATACACATATGAGTGTCTATGGATTTGTTTCTCTAGTCAACCCGGTCTAACACAATTCCCTTTTCTGTTTGAACAACTCCCTCTTGATCCATGAACAGAGCACCATGAAGTGTGCTGGAGCTCCCATTCTTCCTAAGACTACCCACAGTTGATTATGATCCACACATATGCCTTTGCATAGCCAATGGTACTCTCTGCTTTGAGTCAAGATCCATCTGACATCACCCACAATATCCCTTGCTCCACATCCTCTTCTGAGTCTGGCCTGAAATTCTAGCAGTTCCCTGTCAATGTACTGCTATAACTGTTGTTGGATGATCGTAAGTAAACTTTTACTTGTGTGTGGTATCAATGATCTTGTTCTATTGTTTGAGCATTCAATTGGCACATCTGTTTTTGGAATGGGCATAAATATGGATCTCTTCCAGTCAATTGGCCTGATCTTCCAAATTTCCTGGCATAGACAAGCAAAGGTTCCAGTGCTTCTTCAGCTTTCTGAAACATTTCAATGGGTGTTCTGTCAATTCTTGGATCCTTGTTTATGGTTAATGCCTTCACTGCAGTTTGAACTCTTCCTTCAGGGCTATTGGTTCCTGCTCATTTACTGCCTCCTGAAATGATGGAATGTCGACTAGTTCTTTCTGGTACAGTGACTCTGTGTATTCTTTCCATCTTCTCTTGATGCTTCCTGCATCATTCAGTATTTTGCCTGTAGAAGCTTTCAAAATTGCAGTTCGAGGATTGAATTGTTTCTTGAGTTCTTTCCATTTCATTTAAGCTTAGTGTGTTCTTCCCTCTTGGCAAAACCCAAATCCCAGGGATAGTATATGCAAATTCCCTGGCACACAGAAGGTAGCGGAATACTTGTGATTGTCATTAGAAATGATGCTGGATCAGACCATCCTTCCTCCCCCAAACCAAAACGAAAATACTTATAGTGCGATAATCTTCCATCCTTAAATGTTAAGCCAAAATTATATAGTAAATTCCTTTTTAAGTCAAACATCACTTTAATTTAACTAGTAACCATTGTCTGCCTTTAGCTTTGTGATCGTTTAACAACTATTGGTTCTATATAGGACCAAATGGACACTAGCAACTCCAAAGATTCGATAGAAACTGTAGGGAGCAGTAGCTTCAAGTTCATGGAGAGGAACAATGAGGAACACGGGGCTGAGAATGGCTGTGCCATTTGAAGCATGGCATCAATGTCGCTGAATCGACTTCCTGCCATGTTGTAATTGAGAAAGTGTTGGCTAGGTGAATTTCTGTGTATTTTCTCAACAGATTACAAGAAATAAGTTTTTTTAAAAGAAAAAAAGTTCTTTCTTTTCTTCTTTTAGTTTAAGCAAAAATAGCTGAGGGAACTCTCCTAGGTTTCTTTGTAAAATTATTCTTCTTGGTTTGTTTTCTCGTAAATTTAAATGTCTCATCAACCAAATGAAATTTTTTTATTAAGATGATTTATTTCTTGGGGAATCTCATCCTACCAGCTGTGGGGAAATTATTATAGTGTTAAGTGTTTTCATTTTATTATAAGTCATAGGCAATTATCAGATTAAAAAATGTTTAAAATTCTATTATGTTAGATGGTGTCTGGCTCTCAGACAGAATAGTGTCTGGGGTCTTAAAGGCTTGTTTTCACACAAGCAGCCATCTAAGTGCGATGTCAACTAAGTCCACATGGAAGAAGCACACCAATATCCATGATTCAAGGATTGTAAATTATATCGTCCAAATCTGAAGGAGGGAATAGTATCAGAGCTTACATAGAGAGCGATTCTGGTGTGCAGATGGCTATGGATGACCGTTGAAGCTCAGAATACATTTGCAGGATACACACAGGGAATAAGCCTCCAGAGACTTCCCTCTAGCCATAATCAAGGGAGGGAATAACCTGGGTCTCAGACCAAACACATTGGAGAGTCTCCTGGAGTGTATGGTGGAGGAGAGAGGGGGCAAGGAGGAGCTGATCAGCAGTGACGGGTTGAGACACAGACTCCTGTATCACTGAGCAGGGCTCAGTTCTCAGTTCAGGAATGGTAAATAGGCAATGCATTCTCCCAGTGGCCACACAGCAAGTGCTTTATGATATTTTCCTATGTAAACTATGACTGGTTTCACTAGTGGCCATCTACATTGCTGGCGAATAAAATCCTTAACATAGACTGACAGGCAATTA
>NW_022103908.1:8683970-8688182 GCF_000313985.2 Echinops telfairi | reverse complement strand
AAGTAGAAAGCAAATGTTTTGAGAATGATGATGGCAACAAATGTACAAATGTGCTTGACACAATGGATGGATGGATGGAATGTGATAAGAATTGTACGAGCCCCCAATAAAATGATTTTAAAAAGTATCTTAGAACATGGCATTGGTACGATTTAACCAATATGTTCTTGAACCCATGAGCACTTATCAAGCTTTGGTAAGCACACGTGTGACTTTTTTGGCCTGCATTGCGTAATCATCCTGACCTTCACTTGAGTAGAGAGAAAGACTGGAGTCTCCAAAGGTACATGAAGTGGTGCTAACAGTGTCAGGGTCAGCTAGAGGTCTGGATGACCCATCCCTAAGTGCCTTACAGGATCTATTTCTATGGAGGTCCAGATGCCTCATCCCAAGACCACCTCATATGATAAGGTGCACAAACTGTGGATGATGAGACCAATCATTGCTCTGGAACACAGGCCAATCAAGATGAAAGAACAGGGGCCAATGGGAAAGCAGGCTAGGGACTGAGGTGAGTCACCAGATTACAACAAAATTCAATGCTCTATTCCTCCCTGGGGTCTTATTCAAATTGTGAGGTAACCTGTTTTTGATTGAACATACTTTGCTTATTAAATATTTGCTCCACTTACTGTCCCATCATACTGTCTGGCCTTGATGTCTTGCATGTGTGACCAGTGTTTATCTGAGGAAGGCAAACCTGGAGACACTGGCTTTTGGCACATAACAACTAGGGTTTCAGTCCATGTATGCATGAATTTATCCCAAAGTGAAAACTTTTGAAGCATGTCTGTGATTAGTGGATGGCTGCAGACAAGTTCTCTCAGTGATACACTTGTCTCAGTCTCATTCAAGACAAGCCAGGCCAAGGCAAACCAAACAAATCTACCACCATGGAATCAATTCTCAGTTCGGATGTCCAAATAAAAAGGTACTTTTTTGTGCCATGGGAAAAATGAATTTTGACATCAGGGAACATACCAAAATGTTAAAAAGCAAAGCAAACAAACAAACAAAACTCAATTGTATATCTTTCCCAATCAGTGAAGCATTGCAACAAGTTTATGGGAATGTTGCTTCACGTTGAGAAACAAAAACAAACTTCACTGAGTTTTTAGATGAATCCAGCATTATAAGGCAGGCCAGGAAGACCACAATATTGAGCCAAGAGAGAGAAGACTGTCAGCCCTGACAAAGGAAGACACTATGGCTGAATTCCAGCAATACCGACCCTGCAGGGAAGGGCTCGGCAGGGCCGGTTGAAAAAAGAGAGGTCAGGGAAGTTATGGTGACTGTTTAATGAGACTCTGACCACTGATTACGATAGATCTTCTCAAAGGATACAGGACAATTAAAGGTACAGGTAGGAAATTTGAAACCTGCATTTGTGAAAAATAAAATTAAAAAAAAGGAAGTTTGTAGTGAGCAATTCCTCCTCCCCTCTTCCATAATAACAATACATCCATTCTTTCTTTGAGGGTAATAAAAGCTATCTTATGAGAATTTAATTGGGAAACTTTACCTCATTCAACTTACAGCCCCTTCTGACTTCTTTTTATTCTCCAAAACCAAGAATATTCCAAAGGAACAGGATTTGAATCCCTTAAAAATGCCAAAATTGCTGTTTCGATGTAGTGTCAGTCTATGATCACAGTGCTTTTTGGAGAAGGGTTAGAGAGATGGAAACAGCACCATGAGAATTATCTAGACCTACCTGGTAGTTAGAGGTGGTGTAGTGGCTACGTGTTGGGCTGCTAACTGCAAGGTCAGCAGTTCAAAACCACCAGTTACTCCAAGGGAGAAAGATAGGGCTTTCTACTCCTGTAAAGAGTTACAGTCTGGGAAACTTAGCGGCAGCTCTAGCTGTCCTCTGGGCTCACTGAAGGTTGGCATTGACTCAATGGCAGTGAGTTTGTTTGGGTTGTGGGTCACTAAAAGTCAGCATTGACTTGGTGAATTGGGTTTTGTTTTGAGCTGGAGGATATATCAAGAAAGAGTCATTTCACATTTTGATATTTTTCCTTAATAATTTTTATTATTTATAATTTTGTAGGAATACTTTGTGACTTACCCTTGTGTATCTGTTGTATATTAAAAAACCAAACAGTGGAATTAAGTGAAAGGAAAGCACCTAGCGACTGGAACTCATGACTGGACAGTGGCGACGAGGAGGACATGCCGAGGTTGGAAGAGCAGGCCAGAAGGAAGGGCCAGGCTGAGATGTACAAGAGGAATGTTTCCTCAGGGCTCTGAGATTTCACAATTACAGTAATATTTGAGCCCCGTCACCAGGAAGAGACAGCTTCCTACTGTGGTAAAGTAGGTTTCAAGTAGTCTTGTAGGTTTGATTCTAGGATGACAGAATTTGCAAGTCTATTAGTATGATTTCTGAAGCAAATCGTTTTATTGAAGAGATCTTTTTCTTTTCAGGTCTTGGTTTGGATTTATTTTCTTAACCAGAACTTAAAATTATAATAATCTATCTATCATTCCATGGTCCACCACCATGATACAATCTAGGCATCTAATAATCAGGAAAGAATCTCCTGTGTTTTCTTTGCTCGTTAAAGGCCCCTTCTTAGGTCACAGTACATTTGAAAATGGAAATAAGCGGCTTGCACAACATACTTTCTAACATTAGCTACAATAATGATATTGCAAGTGTTTTTAGAAAGAGTGATAGCTGTATGTTCTACTGTTTATCTTGGTTATGAAAAGATTGATTTATTTTATAGCATCTTGGTCATTTCCCTTATTTTCAAAGCCGTATTAAACAACGGACTCATTCGGCTTCAAGCCATTGCTTCAGGCGTCCATTCCCTACATCCCACGCCGCCATTTTTGAGGAGCCCACTCGTCCTGGCCACGCTGGCAATTCCTCTTCTCTAGTCCTTCGCATTTTTGCGCTCCCATTTGCCCCGAGGAAATCGGGTAATCTATACAAATTATCCTGGCCCTTCCTCTCCAGATCCAAGGGGTATGAGCTGCATTGCTAATTTGCTAACAAGGAAAATGTAGTTCCGGTTCTAGAATGGGAAGGAGTGGGTCTGTGGTAAGCAGTTGTGGTGGAGCCACACTTTGTTTTCTTAGGAAACAGAATGCTCACGATGCATAAAGATTATGGAAAACACGCTCACAGAAATGACCCAGCACAAACATTCATTTAACTCTGAGCATTAGGACAACAGTCAGAGCCGGTAACAATCTAAAACTGGCCTTTAAGACTGCAAATGTTGAGCTTTTGCCTTCCTGCTAATCAGAATACACAAATTCACAGTTTTGTTCTGCGTTATAGACCGCAAGTCCTACCCAAAGCCCCTACACTATGGGGCGGGGATGTATAAGGAGGTCCTTAGCACAGCAAAGTAGGGTTCCAAGCCAGGCAGCACGTGGCAGAAAAAAATCAGATGACAATCCGTTTTATTTTCATGCCACTAGAGCACTGGTTCTCAACCTTCCTAATGCTGCGGCTCTTCAATGCAGTTCTTCATGTTGTGTTGACCCCCCAACCATACAATTATTTTTGTTGCTACTTCAGAACTGTCATTTTGCTACTGCTATGAATCGGGCAACCCCTGTGAAAGGGTCGTTCAACCCCCAAAGAGGTCGTGACCCACTGCACTCACTAGGGCAGTGCTTATTTAACTGTTCTTTACATGATCCCTTAATTCAGGACAAATCTCTTTATCATTTAAACCTGTGATGGAATATAGAAAATGTATTTTCTGCTGACTAACATAATATTGAGAGGAAAATTGCAAGTAAAATTTTGCTGAAAATCATCCAGCAGTGGTTGCAGCAGCACACTGACAGGGAACTCCCTGCCTGAAGTTCAGTCCAGAATCAGAACAGAACATGGAACAAAGGATATCATTGCCAATGGCAGTTGGATCTTGGCTCAGATCAGAGAATACCAGAAAGACATTTACTTGTGTTTCCTTGACTATGCAAAGCCATTTGACGGTGTGGACCATAATAAACTGTAGATAGTCTTAAGAAGAATGGGAATTCCCGAACACTTCACTGTACTCGTTTGGAATTTGTACATGGATCAGGAGGGATTCTGCAAACAGAACAAGGGAATACCGTATGGTGTTTAAATCAAGAAAGTTGCGTGTCAGGGTCGTATTCTCTTACTATACTTTTTCAATCTCTATGTTGAGCAAACCATCAAAGAAGCTGTATTCTATGAAGAAGAATGCAGCATCAGGA
>NW_022103908.1:8682101-8683424 GCF_000313985.2 Echinops telfairi | reverse complement strand
CTTATATACTTGGGACATATTGTCAGGAGAGACCAGTCCCTGGAGAAGGACATCATGTTTGGTAACGTGGTGGGGCGGTGAAAAAGAGGAAGGCTCTCAATGAGATGGATTGACCTGGGCTCAGCCACGGGGACAATTGTGAGGATGGTGCAGGACCGTGCAGCATTTCATTCCATTGTGCACTGGGGTCACTATGGGTTAGAGCAAACTTGATGGCCCCTGACAACGACATTAACACAAGAAAATATTACAACTATTAATTTCAGATGGAAGAAGCCTCTTTTATTTTTTTGACATTATGAATGCTCCAGTTTAAGACTATTAGGTCAAAAAGTATGAAGCTTTGGCATCATGTGTTTTATATGAATTCTGTAAACCTGCAGATGGAGTCTTCCCTGTGGAACATGTGTCAAGGATATATCGGTGATTTCAACATATAACTGATTCCTACCCTTGTAACATAGCCTGGCATGCACAAGAATTCAGAGTTCAGGGATTTAAACTTTTAGAAACTAATCTATAACCAAATATCGTACGACTTGATGGAGTGCATGTTGTTTTGAAAAGGAAGATGCATTCTGCCCAAGAATTTTGCCAAAGTTATTATTTTTGGTAGTGGTAATGTCATATTGAATTGAATCTATCCTATCTAGTTGAAAGGCAGAGCCACTACATCTAAAGGTAATCTTTTAAATGTCTACTTTTGTAATAAAAAAAGGATGAAGAGAGAAATCTCATGGGTTAGTAATTTTCAATAAAATGGGAGGTCCTCTTAGAATTTAGGTGAAAGGAGAGTGCAAGTATAAAAAAATCATGAATGCAGGGTATCCAAAAATCATATGAGATACTTAACTTGAGGAAGAGAGGAGAGTTTTATTTTGCATTTGAAAGGTAAATTGTAGGCAAATGGTAGCCTGATAACATTCACAGTGGCCTAAGTGCTGTGGGAGGAAAAAAGATGAGACATTTCCTAAGTCTTTAATGAAAAAGCTTTAACTACTGATAACAGATCCTATCTCAATCCAATTAAACACCATCTTGACTGACAGCAGAGTGCACAAGCTTCGTGGGAGTGCTGACGGAAAAAGTGTCTTGACACATCAAGACCTTACAAGCTTATCACATCGTCAACATATTAAAAATATGTCCCCTTTCAAGGATAATGGCACCAACCACATTTGTATTCAATAATATTGGATCATGTTCTTCCCAACACTCAAGATCCTCTCTGAAGAGCAACGAGAACCACTTCATTTCCTGCCAGTGGCAACTGAATTTCCTAGGCTAACATTGGAGGTCAAACTTCCAGTCCCTATTCGACAG
>NW_022103908.1:8678940-8680425 GCF_000313985.2 Echinops telfairi | reverse complement strand
AAAAAAAGCATGTAAAAGGAAGGCAATTGCAGTCCCTCAAGGAGACTGTGAGAGATAGGTTTGGGTGGAGCTTTCTGACTAACACTGGGAAGAAAGTCCTGATGATCTAGTCCTAAAAATTTGCCAGTAAAAACCCCATGATGGTCAGAGCGACTAATGTCAGTATAATGCTGGAAACTCCCAACAATGGAAGGTACCACACAATAGCCATAACAATGGACCCCGTGTGCTGGCTAGCATGGAGATGGCTCAAGAATGGGGAAAGTTTGGTTTTGTTATACATAAGGCTGCCCTAAGGCAGAACTACCTTGATGGAAACTAACAATTGCAGCCCAGCAGCAGTAATAGCTGCAGTATGTCTCTTCCAAGGTCATAAATCCTGGGTGTACTGATGTCCTTCCCAGATGTTATATTTCTACCAGTTCCTAAGTGTTCACCATTGTAGGGAGTACCTATATTCAAAGGCCTCCCGTTAACTCCTCATTCTTCATAGTTTCGAGTTAAGCTATCTTTCTTAATCTCTGACCCAGATTGCTTTCCTAATAAGTTGTTATTTCTATGGGTCTCCAGACTTGAGGTCCAAGGTTGTCTCTACTTGCCACTTTTCCCTTCCAATTCCTGTCTGTTGGCTCGAAAGCACATTTAGTCTTTTATGATTTGTCTTCTGCATATTAGTATAATTATGTTATATATTCATATCAGTATGCTAATATATATGTGTGCATATATACTAATATCTGTGTGTAAATATATCACATAAATTAATAACCAGTTGCCCTCAGGTTGACTCATGGTAGCCCAATGTCCATCGGAGCAGAATTGAGTCCATCAGATTGTTTAATATCCAACTAAAACTTTTTTCATTGAAGTCTATACTGTAGCCATTTTTATGAGGATATATTTATTCTTTCCCCCCTTTTTTGGTGACATTGGGTATAATTGTAGCACCTTGCTGAATTTTAGTGTTGAGAACCATTTTTGCTTAAAATTTTAATTGTATTACTTAATTAAAAAAACAAAACAACTTTTCATTATAATTTGGATGAATGTTTATAGAGAAAATTGGTTTGCCATTCAATAATTCATATACATTTTTTGACATATAATAACCACAAAGCTTTCCTCCCACATCCTCCTTGTGTTTCCTGTTTTCACAAGTTCTCCTTTCTTATCCCTTCTTGCCTTTGGGCTTTTACCTATGGTTAATGGTGCATGACCCCTGGTATTATCGTTCACCTTAATCACGTTGTTCTTCTAGCAGGTTAAAAAAAGTTCCACCAAAAAGAGAGTGTGGGGCCAGTGCACGGTGCCTCATCAGACTCCACTGGAAAGCACTCATAAATGACAACAAATAGACCTTGAACTATTTATAGGCTTTTTTTGGTCATTGCTTTTGTTGTTGTAGCTATTGTTTTATTTTCTATTGTTGCTTTGTTGTGCTCGGTCCTGTGTTTGTGCATATTGTTGTCTTTGCATGTCTATCTG
>NW_022103908.1:8654829-8678437 GCF_000313985.2 Echinops telfairi | reverse complement strand
GATGGTGCCTGGTATCAAAAGACATAGTGTCTGGGGTCTTAAAGGTTTAAAGATAAACCAGTGGCCATCTAGCTCAGAAGCAACAAAGCCCACATGGAAGAAGCACACCAGCCTGTGTGATCATGATGTGTCACTGGGATCAGGTATCAGGCATCAAATACCCAGAGCAAAAATTCATAATGTGAATGAAGGGTGTGGGAGTGTGTGTGTGGAGTGGAGGCCCAAAGCCAATCTGTAAGCAATTGGACATCCCCTTTCAGAAGGGTTGTGGGGAGAAGACAGGCCAGTTAGGGTGCAGAATAGCACCAATGAAACTTACAGCTTTCCTCTGGTTCTTTAATGCTCCCCTTCATCCCCCCACTATCATGAACCTAAATCTACCTTACAAATCTGGCTAGACCAGAGCATGTACATGGGTATAGATAAGAGCTGGAAACAGGGAATACAGGACAGATAAACCCCTCTGGACCAATATTGAGAGTAGCCATACCAGGAGGGGAAGGGGAAGGTGGAGGGAGAAAGAGGGAACCGATCACAATGATCTAACTATAACCCCATCCCAGGGGGATGGATAACAGACAGTGGGGTAAATGGAGACATCAGACATTGCAAGACATGAAAAAATTGTAATAATTTATAAATTATCAAGGGTTCATGAGGGAGGGAGGGGAAAATCAGGAGCTGATATCAAGAGCTGAAGTAGAAAGAAAATGCTTTGAAAACAATGATGGCAACATATGTACAAATGTGTTTGACACAGTGGATGTATATATGGATTGTGATAAGAGTTGTATGATCCCCAATAAAATAATTAAAAAATAGTTCCATTCCACTTTTATTTTGCTATCGAATGCTTCTCATTCGTTCAGTTATAAATAAGTAGATAGATGGGTTTGTTAGTCAGTTGTACAGCTATAGACAGACACACACACACACACACACACACACACACTCACACACACAAAATACGTTTCAGTATCTGCAGACTTGACCCAATGTGTTCCCTCTTTTTACTGGTGCATGGAGTGCTGTACATGGATTCAGCCTGCCTCTGCGCCCTTCCTCCCTTCCTTTCCTTTTGCCTCTTTCTCTTTCTTTCTTCTCTCCTTTTTCTTAGTCTAATTCATTTCTTTGTCATTTGAAATGTTATTTTTATTTTTTCCCAAATAACACAGGTACATAATTCAAAGAGCAAAATACGTTTACCAGTCGGATATTGAAAAAGAATTGCCCAAACCACATGCGTCCTCCTCCTGGGTTTTCTCTGACAAACTCTCTTGACAATTTCTTTGGGGATTTATTCTCATATATTTGCTAGCTCATATACATGTCCTCACCTATAACTTTAGGTATTGTGTATTTCTTCTTATTCTGTCTACAGTCTCAATAGCATGTTATTAAATGAATCGTGTTGCCTTCAGGATTAGTATTTAACATGATCATGATAATATTGTTCAGAGCTGAACCAAGTACTATAACAATGCTATTTTCTGCGGTGTGAGGTATTGAGTTTTCCTGGAGTCAGTAATTCCTTTGTGCTTTTTATTTGCCTAGACTTAAATACCACAATCGTTATATCAAGCTCTGCAACTGAACAGAAAACCCGATGGAACCTGATTTCCTTAGGATTATCCGTATCTCTTGTTTTATCTATTCCCTTTCTGCCCTTTGGAAACAAGCATTTTGTAGGGTTCCGTCCTCTTGCTCCAACGTCAACGAGTATTTTCTCGGAGCTACAGCTCAGATGTCATCCTAGATGTTTTCCTCCTCCACTGGGTCCATTACTGGAGAGATTCCATATTTCCCTTTATTTATCTAGGACCGTGCTGAGGCGATGTTCTGGAGAGAGAACTTTTTGAGGGCTCGAGTGTCCGAAAACGTTTTAGTGTGCTGTTGTACTTGATTGATAGTGTGAGATCAGAACTTCAGATTGAATAAAATTCCCCTCAGAAATTCCAAGGCATTATTCACTCATCTTGTAGCTTTAAATATGGTTCCCCAGCTGCCCAGTGCCATTCTGATTTCAGACCCTTTTTGGCTAAGTGTGTTTATTTCTCTCAGAAGGTATTTCTAATATTCTTTTTATCTTGAGTGTTTGACACCTGTGCTTTATAATTAAAAAAATAATTTCGGTAAGAGTTCTTTTGCAATCTTACATTCTTCAATTTTCAGAAAATTCCTAGAAATACTTTTCAATAATCTCCTTCTTGTCTCTTCCCTCAACCGCTGCTGATTCATTGGGTGTTTAACCTCTTGAGTTAATCTTTAGTTGTCTTATTTCCTTATTTTGATATTCCATACTTTTGTTTTTTTTGAAAATTATTCTTTCGGCTAGCACTGGTGTGTCATGCGTGTGTTTCAGGTTGCTAATCAGTCGTTGTCAGTTCTGATTCTGCATTCTTCCTGAGGTCAGCTTCCAAGGTTATGAACTCAGCATATGGATCGAACATGCACGGTGAAAAGACACACTCTGGCACTTTCTTTATTAGAAACCACGAAATTTCCCCTTGTTCTGTGGAAAAGACTGCCTCTTGATCTTTCCTCTGAACAGGTTCCCAATGAAGTGCTCCTGAATGCCTATTCTTGACAATATTATCTGAAATGTGTTATGATGCACACTTTGCATAGTCAATAAAACACAGACAACATATTTCTGATATTTTCTGCTTTCAGCCAATAAGCAAAGGTCACCAGCAAAGACATCCCTCATTCCATATCTTCTTCTGAATCCAGTGTGACTTTCTCACAGTTCCCTGTCTGTGTACTGCTGCAACCAGTTTAATGTTATCTTCGGCAAAATTTTACTTATGTGTGATATTAATTAGGGATACTGTTAGATTAATGATATTATGTGATAATTTCCACATTCCGTGGGGGCACTTTTTTTTTGGAAGGACGGGTCCCTTCCAGTTAGTTGGCAAAGTAGCTATCTTACACATTTCTTGGCACAGAAGAGTGAGCACTGCCCATGATGCATCTGTTTGCTGAACTATCTCTTTGGCATTCGGTCAATTCCAGGAACCTGGTTTGGGGCCAAGACTGTCAGTAAAGCTGGGATTTCTTTCGGTTCCATTGGTTCTTGATTATATGGTTCCTCCTGAGATAGTTGAATGTTGAACAATTTGTTGTTGTTTTGATATAGTGCTTCTATATGCCTTTCCCCCCAATCTCCTTTTTTTGCTTCCAGCATCACTTATGATTTTACCCATAGGATCTTTCAATATTGACACTAGCAACCTGCATTCCCCCCCCCAATTCTGTTGGCTTGGAAGTGGTGAGCATGTCCTTCTCTGGGCTTCGTAACTCCAGGTCCTTGAGTATTTCATTAAACCCCTGACTTGGTTTTCCTGAGCCACTCTTCAAAACCTGTTCCATCCTTTTCAGTTTGCTTCTTCCACTTGCTTTAACTTCTCTACATTGTCGAGAGAGTTTCAGAGATTTTTCTGACAACGCTGCATTTTATTTATTCATTTCTTGGTTGATAGGCATATAGCTCGTTTCTGCCTTTTGCCAACTGAGAACACTGCTGTCATGAAAATTGGTGTATGTCTCTGTTGGAATCTCTCCTTCAAGTCTTTTGTGTATGTACCTAGAATGGAATGCTGGGCTAATCTTAGTTCTATCTTTTGTTTTCTGGGGAAATGCCGTACGGTTTTCCATTGCATTTGTGCCAGTTTGCATTCCCACCAGCAAGGAATGAACGTTCCAATTTTCCCATATTCTCATCAACATTTGTTATTTTCTACTTTTGTTTTTTATCATTTGTATATTGTTGATGCCTAAAGATATTGCATGTTCTCATTGCTGAAATGTCTGTTGATGACTTTCATCCATTTAATGATTGGATTATTTGTCTTTTGTTGTTGTCAAAGTTATATATATATATTAGATTCTTATTGATATATGATTTCTGAAGACATCCTTATAGTTAAGAGCTTGTCTTTCCACTTTATTGATGAAGTCTTTTGATGAAAAAAAGTTTAGAATTTTTATGAGGTCTCATTTATTTATTTTCTCTCTTGATATTTGCGCTTTTGTTATTATCTTAGATAATCCACTGTTAAAAGCTAGAAGTGACAGTGTTGCCCCTGTATCACCCTGTGCTTTATTGCTTCGGTTTGCACATTTGGGTCTGTTATCCATTTTGAATTTGTTTTTGTGTATGATACATGGCCCAGATCTTGATTCATTTGTCTACATGTGGAGATCCAATTTTCCCATCATTACTTTTTGACGAGACCCCACTTTTCCTCATTTAATGAATTTAGCACCATTGTTAGAACTTAGGTGACCATTGATGTGTGTGTTTATTTCCAGACTCTCAAATTTTTCCTTTGACTTATTTATCTATTTTATACCAAGATCATTTTGATTACTGTATCTGCAATGGTCTGTTTTCAAATCAAGAAGTGTTCTACTTAGTTGATTTTCAGCATTACTTTAGCCATTCAGAGCCTCTTGGCATTTCATATGAAGTTGAGATTTGGTTTTTCTATCTCTGTAAAGAAGGGTATTGGAATTTTTAAAAACAGGGTTGTTTGGGAGGACATAATTGACATATCATACAATTCAATAGTTCATTTTTATCAAGAAGAGTCATACAATCATTTCCAAAATCAATTTTAGAACATTGTCTTCTTTCTTGCAGTCATTGCTATTAGCTCCACATTTCCCCCCAACCTCCCTACTATACCTCCAAGAAACCACCAATCCAGTTATTTTCTCTATAGATTCACCAATCCTGGGTTTTCTATACCAAAAAACATACAAAAAAATTTAAAAAGCTAACAACAATAATGGTGTTAGGTTTTTTATTGTTTTTATTGGATCTATAGATCCTTGTGGACAGTTCTGACATCTTAACCATATTCAGTTTTCTAATCCATGACCACGAACATCTTTCTTTTTATTAAAGTTCCTTTCAATCCCTTCATCAGCGTTTCATCATTTTCCTCATGTAAGCCCATTTAAAAAGCCCTTTAAGGAGTTTTCCCTGGGTATTTGATTCTTAGACACTATTCCTAAATTTCTTCATTTCTATCTCATATTCCTCATTGCTGGTGTATAGAAGCCAAAGGATTTTAAAATAGTTTTATTGATATAAAGTTCATATATCATACACTTCCATTATTGAGTTGTTTTTAAAAAGAGTTATATATACACCATCATAATTCATTCTATTGCTCCCTCCCACTTCCTGTATTCAATGTTTGCTCCCCAAAACTCCTCCCCATTCCCCAATCAACCATTGCATCTGTTACTGTCTCTATACATCCACTCTTTCTGTGTTTCATACTGGGACAATGAATAGAAACAATGAAAAGCTAAAACAAAATGAAACAGAAAGATAATAATAATGTAAAAATAAAAATAATGAGTAAGAAAGGAAAGACCACGAGCAATATATTAAAAAAGCAAGAGAGGAAATTTCTGTCCTGGGACAAGTGAGAAGTTATTCAAACCTAGAGTAAATTCAAGTTGGGTCAAGAGGGAGGTCAATTAATCAAGTATCATATTATATTGTAGTTCCATCTACCATAATCAAATCTACAATTATCTTTGTCTGATTGCAAAGCTGTTTATGTCCCTTAACTGTGGCCAGAGGGGATCTTCCGAGGCTAAATCTGACTACATAGTCTTCAGATGGATTTGGCTCCCACTGTCCTCCATAATCTCCTATAAATCGGGTGTTCACAATTTAAGCGCTGATACATTTCCCTTCATCATATTTGGATTTTGTTATTGTTATCTCTGGATCACACAGGCTGGTGTGGTTCGTCCATGTGGATTGAGCTGATGCCTCACTTAGATGGCTGTTGGTTTAAATACAAGCCCTTAAGCCCCCAGACACTGTTCCCGTAGACTGGTGCACACCATTTGCTTTCTTCACCATACTTTGCTGTAGGACCCATATCTTCAGTCATCTCTTCATGAAGGTGAGCAGGGCCAGGTTATAAGAACTATCCTTGGATCAGGGTTAGAATTACATGGAAGCCCAGAATCCATCTGCTTGTCCATGAGAAATCCAAATGATTTTTGTTGACCTTGTACCCTGAAGCTACCGAAGTTCTCCAGCTTTCTCTCAGAATGTTTCAGATTTTCTCTCCACAGGATCATATCCCTCCCAAATAGAGATCAATTTACTTCTTCCTTTTTCTAGTCTGAATAATTTCTATTCCTTCCATTTTTCTTATTGCTTGAGCCAAGACTTTTAGTAAAATGTTGAATAGAAGTTGGGCGAGTGGATACCCTTGTCTTGTTCTCAGTTTTAAGGGGAGAACTTTCAGTTTTTCTTTATTAAGTATAATCTTGGCTGTTGACTTTACATACATACCCTAGAATCAGGACTAGATTATCTAAGAAACAAGGTAACCACAAGTTTACCTTGTGCATATTTACAAATATATTGGGAACAACTTCACAAATTTTCACCACATCACAGATATGATTAGCATCTGTCTCTTTCTTAGTCCCATCAGACTTTCCTACAGAATCAACGCCTCTTTTAACATTTATAACCGATATGAAATTGTTGACTGACTCTGGATTATTAAGAAATCACAAGTAAGCTCAGGTTTACTTGTCCATTGGGTCATCTGCCCTGCCATAAATCATACTGGGGGAATTCCTTCTATTCCAGTCTTCTCTATGGTGCAGATATGGGTGGATCCAAGGTTGGTGGGGACATGTCAAGGCACCAGCAGCTACTCAGGTCAGTGGCTCCCATAGAGGGTCTGCCCTGGAGGCAGACAGAGTCCCCGTGAGGAGGAAGGTGAAGGGTCAGAGAGAGAGGAAGGTTCTCCTTGTCTCTCTTCTTAAAAGGCCACATGCCCAATATAGTATCATCAGACTGATAAATAAGCTGGACTCCACCCCTGTACTTTCTCACAAGTTCAAGTTGACATAAAATCTAACCTACATAGCTGTTGATTTGAGATCTTTCTTCTTAAGATCTTTAGTGCTGTAAGTTCCCCTTTGACTACTGACCTGTATTCCATTTTCATCAGACCCTCAGGAATTTAAGCTTTCTCTTTTGATTTCTTCCTTGAATAATCGATAATTTAATGTGTGCTTCTTAATTTCTTTATGTTTCCCTACTTTACAGTTTTGGTTTTTGTTGTTATTATTGATGTCTAACTTTATTTCCTTGTGAACAGAGTGGCACTCTTACTTGGTTTTCCAATAAATATAAAATTATTCTCTGTTTTCTGAAGATTCTTCCCCACCCCTCCATTTCTTATAATTATTTCATGGATACAAAACCACCTTTTAAAACTCTGAGGATAATAATGATAGGCACTCTTATCTTTTGCATTTTTTCCCCTTATCCTATCTCTGTTTCCTCTGAGTTGCATTTCTATCCTTGTGTAGGTCTCTGCCTTTTATGAAAGCAGAAGCCTTCCTCAAATTTCCAATGATTTTTTTTTGAGGATTTATACTCTGAGAACTATTCTGAAAATAATGATGGAAAGTTCTGTGTTTGTAGTTGGAACTTGTCGTCTATGGTTTTCCACTTGAGAACCTGGTCGTCTTTTATGGCAGAATGCTGCTCTTCTCTCTAGTGTCACTAAAGGAGAAGTAAGTTTTGTGGTCCAAATATTTTCCAGGAAAAAACCACCACAACAAAAATCTACTCTAATTCTCTTCCTGGTGGGTGTGTCCCTGGACGGCAGTGTTCTTAGAATTAAAGAACATAAAGAAGTTCGGAGAGGTGTAATGAATGTAGATATTACAATTTTTCATTGAACTTAATGTTGTGAATTAGGTGAAGCTTTACAGAGTGGATACGTTTTCCATTCAACATTTCATACACAATTGGCTTGATGTCATTGATAGCAATCCCCACAATGTAATGCCACTGATGCCATTTCTTGCTTGTGCTTCCTGTTTTCATTTTTCCTTCTTTTCTAATTCTTCTGAACTTGTCTTTGGGTATATGTCCCAAAGATTACACGCCTCAGTGTTGTTATTTTTACAGACTTATCTTTTTTTTTTTTTGGCTGAAAATTGAGCCATGTGGGTGAGTTCATTTCCAGACCTGAAGGGTGACTAAGCCTGTTGAGGAATCCACCAGTCTCTAGCCAACCAATAAGCCCGATCATTTTCTTTATGATTTTAAATTCCACAGGTCTTCTATGCTCTACCTACAATCTCCAAACATGAGCAAGTTCAGGACAGTTGGCAGTGGTCATTGGCACCACCCAGATCTGTGGTCTCAAGGTTGTGAAGACTTTTGTTTGCATGGTCCATAAGTCTACTGGCCTAATTATTTCTTTGCATCTACAGTTTTCTTCGTTTGTTCCACTGGACAGGGACAGACCAATGGTAGCCCCTTAGATGCTACTCAAGAACGTTTCAGAACCCAGTCACTATTCAATAACCTAGAACATTGTCTGGATGCATTATGTCATGCCAATTGATTTTGATGACTCTCAGAATTATAGTCCTGAGCCTTCAGAACCTATGACTCAGACTCATTCCAAAGGATGTTTGGCTACATCTAAGAAGTTTTCATAACTTTGCCTCCTGTGTGCTCTATCGCATTCATGGATATATTTATAGCAAAGGTAAATACATATGTACGTATGTCCTTCTGTGAAACCATCAGATATTCAAGGATATACTCCTGTTCTCCCTCTCATATCATGCAGTCTGTGCATCTATCTGTGCATCTATTCATAGATTGAGACGATTGCAACATTGTGCATATAGAATGCAGAATTTTAGTCTCTTCTAGTTCAGCACTTCTTCCATTCATTAATTGCATATTCTTGCTGTCAACCAGTCTAGGCATTTGCCTATTCTGGAACAACAAAGAAGAGCTTTCCTGATTTAAGATACAGAATGGATTTCATTTCCTTTTTATACATGCTTCCAGCAATCAACACTTTAGCATCTTCTCTGCCCCAACATGGTACACTCAGCTGAATCCATGCAAATGCATGCCCCCAACACAGGAATAAGTGAAAGGAAAGGAATATGGGGTGCCATCTATATAGATTATGAAGTGAATGACATTCCTGAGAAGGAGCTAACACCACAGCCCTTCCTGCCACCATGGATTAGCAGATACTAATGGGTAAAAGGCTAAGGGTGTGAGGATAGTGCTTCTGCATTCTGCATTTCCACTCGCATTCTCAGAGAAGTGTGCCCCAGAAAACACAGTGAAGGGGACATGCCACGATGAGTTATCAAACTACGAAAATGAGAGTAATCAGAGAATTCTTTTTAAAAACTTGGGAGAGTAAAAAGAGATGCTATTATTAGTTACCCATGACAACTGCCTATGCCAAGGAAGACTTTTCAGAAACCAAGAGGTGGGTTCCCCCTAATTAAAATCCTCTGTAGTAGGAAGTTTTCACCAACCTTGTCAGGAAGGAGTCTTTCAAGACTAAATATGATTGATTGACAATGAATTCTCAGCACTTTTACTTCTGAAATCATTCTCTATGGACATGCATGATTTTATATTAGTTATCTCATAAGCAATCACCCTATCTAAAAATAAATAATTTGAGAACATCGTTTTCTTATCGTATGTATTACTTTCATATTTCCCCAAATAAAATATTTAAGAAATAACCAGAAATTATAAAATGAAAAAGTCAAAAAATATATTTCTATGAATTTGCTTATTTTTCTTCAAGGTCGTCAGAATAGTCTATATCAAAAAGGGTAATATTTTGTAAGGAAAAAAGAATTCCTATAGCCACTACTGGTTGCATACCTCTTTTAAAAGTCGACGGTACCTTCTACAAGATAAAAATAACTGAAAAATGACTCGTTGCTACACAAGGGCTTAGGACATTTACCAAGCGATGGATGTGGAGGGTGTCACAGGAGCTCATGTTTCCTTACAGTGTAGCTACATGCTGAATACGCTTTCCAGTCAAGAAAGCAATGCCCAGCTTCCTTTCGTCTCTGGCTGCTTGAGCGTTCTAGGCCATCGTGAAGGACACAGTAACCATCCGGACCAGGAAGTGCATGACCAACCGGCTACTTCAGCGAGAACAAGTGCTCATTGATGTCCTTCACCCTGGGAAAGCAACAGTGCCTGAGACAGAAACTGGTGAAAAACTAGCCAAAATGTACAAGACCGCACCAGATGTCATCTTTAGATTCGGATTTAGAACCCATTTTGGTGGTGGCAAGACTACTGGCTTTGGCAGGAATGACGATTCTTTGGATGATACGGTCCTAAACACAGACTTGCAGGACCGGCTGTGCGAGAAGACAAAGACCTGCAGGAAACAGCGCCAGGAGCACGAGCGCAGAAGGCAGACAGTCAGGAGCCGCACAGGCCCACGGTGGGGCTGGCACAAGGGAAGAACAGAGTCCACAGTGACTTGATCTGCACTAGGGATGTGGATTTTTCACCAGAGAATTAGTAAACTATAAAATCTTTTTTAAAAAGAAAGATCTCAATGCCCAGACTACTCAAGTAAGTTGTTTAGAATTTTACAATCCTGTGCTGGAATGCATGACCCTAACGCGTCCATATCTTAGACACTAACAATCCGACGAGCTGCTCCAATTCTTTCCGTGGTTGTGGTCAGACGCGGACAGCGAGCTATTCAGATGGAGGGAAGCTGCTGGTTTGTATGTTAGGCTTCGTCTTCGACAAGTCTCTCCAAAAACGTTTCTACACTTCACTTGCTATAAATGTGAGGGGTAAAATTGCAAGATGGAAAACTGTGAGTCTCCTAAACGGCCGTGGTTCCTTGCTGTGATTGAAAATAAATTAGAAATGATTTTTGGTAATTTAGCTTTCTCTATTTTAAAATGGGTGACTCCAGGTGGGGTTGTCAATTAGCATTGGCTACTAACCGCCAGGTCAGCCATCCAAAACTACCAGCTGCTCCTTGGGAGAAAAATGAGGCTTTCTACTCCCATACAGCGCTATGGGAGTCCCGGAACCCACGAGGGCAGTTCTGTACTATTCCTAGGGCCACGATGAGGACTAATTGACGCTATGGCAGTACGTTTTGTTTTTGCTTTATATTAAATGGCAAGAAGCCTTTTACCTGGGATCTTTTGCTTTAAGAATGAGGGTGGAAAAGGAGCAAAGAAGTGGTTGCAAAGAATGAGACAAAAAAGATGAAAAAGAATGAGACAAATGGAACAGGAATTCTGACAAATGAGAGCTGACTTAACTTACTGAACATTTGCTTTTTGTTTTGCCTTCAAATACCTGCGGAAATGTGGTCGTCTTTGAAAAAGAAAACAGACTTTCAAAGAGAAAATAAAATATGAGTCATTCTTTGTAGATGAAAATGATACGAACTGCCCCAGCTCTCTGAGTTCATATGTTTTTCTCCCTTCCAATTTCTATTTTCTATGATATCTACGCAATGCCTCTTGCCTTGAGACTCGGGTGTAATATTTGAGGGCTTGGCGCTTTGGGTTAAGAGCTAATGAACAAAAGAGTCATTCTGTTCTCTGGCAGAGCTAATTGACCCACACAGGAAACACTCCTTCAGCCTCGACTTCATTAATATCACAGCTTCACCAAATGAGACAAGAAGTCTTAGATGGGAACCCTCATGATGATATCTAAATAAATATGATATTTTAGTAAAGGTAGAATAAAGATGGACTACCCTTGGAAAGTTATTATTTTTTTTCCAAATGAAAATATGATATGAATGCAAATAAAAGAGACTGAAAATGTCCCCCCTTTTCATACCCCAGGAATAGTGACTATCTCCTAGGCTTTTTGGCATATGGGAATTTATAACCAATAGATGTTTATAATTTTAACTTGTATCAGGTCATATGATATATGCTACCCCATCGCATCTTTTCTTTTTCTAATTATTTTGATATTGATATTATATTTCTTTTTGTGAGTATGCAAAAGCTTGCATAATCTTTTAAGTGCATATAGGGGTACATATTTTATTCCTATAATTCCCTATTGTCTTCAAAGTCTTGACTAAAATAAGCCAATTTATAACAGTAAATATATTTGAGATACATTTCCTCATGCTTGTCTTATTAGATCTACTCCTCATTTATCAACCATCCTGCTTTCTGGCATTTTGCATTTACAAGAACTTAGGGGAAAAAATGTCAGGCAGTGCCTCTGAGAGTTTGGGCCCCACATGAGTATGTGAATAGGCCCAGAGAACTCTCCAGACGGCCACCCTGAGTGAGGCCTCTCAGCAACCAGGTCACAGGAGGGATGGTGGGCCGTGGGCCATGGGATGCCTTCTGTTGTTTGTCTGTCATGTTTCAGCCTGGACAAGAGGGCACAGGGTACCAGTGGGATGATGCTGGTCATAAGAGGGAGCAGAGAAAGAGGTGGCAGTACTGAGGCCAATACTATGAGAGTAGAGGAAGGAAAGGAGGGAGAGGGAAGGGGGTACATGGGGATGCTGGGTCAAGGTTATGGGATAGAAGACAGCATGCGGCAGGCAACACCTGACCACCATTACCACAACCACCAACGCCTATGCAGTCCATGGTGGTGGAGAATGCATGGTGGGGTACAGGGCCCACCACACCACACACAGCCATAGAGACACTGGGGACATCTGAAGGGAACACAGCATCAGTGTCACCCCCCAACTTTCATAGAACACCCATTTCATATAATGACCTGTCTTTTGAAACCTAATCATGTTGATAAGTGAGGAGTAAGTATGATTAGTTTGAGATAAAGTCCCATTACTGCAATTCCATGAACTTTCCATGAGTACACGTCATATTTGGGAAACATTATGAAAGATTATCTCTGAACATGTATTTCAACTTTCCTCTTGAATGGTATTTCTGCTGTGCTGAATTTGGGTTAGTGAAGGAAACGTTTCCGCTATGTTTAAGGTTGCTGTATTTGAGAAGATAGTTGTCAGTCTAACTCTTGCTATTGATGGCAGTTGATTTTTGTTGGTGAGTTTTATGAATTCTTTGTTTTTGGCTTCCTATACTTGCACTTCAATGTGTCTGAGTATAGATTTTTAGAAAAATTAAAAACCTTAATCCTTCCGTCTAATGTTTTAAATTAGATTTAGAAATTTCTTAGCCATTATTCCATAAGATACTGCATCTACCTCAATGCTTTCTTCTTCTAGTACGTTCTCATTGTAGTTTGTATGTCTCTTTCATCTGTATTTTCCAACTTTTTGTTCCTCGGTGTATTAAGCTGATCATTTCTTTATAAATTCTTCAACTTGTTTATTTTCCAATAAATGATGCTACTGGATCTCTGGGAGTTGGCATCATCACAGCGTTTCCTTTACTCTCTCTCTCTTTTTAAATATTTAAATTCTGACTGCTGGTGCCCTTCATACGCTTCATTTCACCACACTTGATGGCAATTTTTCCAATATTAAAGTCAGTTGGGGAGGGAGAGGGAGATAATCATTGTAGATGTCTACATAGATTTTTCTTACCTCTCTCACCATTTGACAGTGTACACTATGACTCTGACATTCTGTCTTCCCATATAAGATCCTATTTCTTGTAATTAGTTATATAGACACAAACATACACAAAGGGGTGATCTTTCTGTTTTTCCTCAGAAAAATGTATGCATTAGGCAAGATCTTGAAGATAGTAAATTATTTTTTTTAACTCTCTTTAGGTTTGGAAGAAATCTTTCTGTATTATCAGTTAAGAATGTTATTAATGGTTTATAGTTTTGAGTGTGTTTGGTGAGATTCTTGGGAATGAGCAGATGTTTGGATTCGATGACTTTTTCCAAAAGTACATGAATCTAGTTTTAGAATATTTATTTCTACTTGATCTCGTGATCAGTGCCTGCACCACGCTCACTGTACTTTAATTCCCATAACTTTCTGTTATAATTCGATATCATCTGTAGGTTAAGTCTACTCCCAATATCCGACCTATTCAAAACTAGTTTAGTTAGTTGTCATTACTTATTATCCCAACAGAGTTTGCTAATTAATTGGCCACTCAGAATCAGTCACACTGGAATTTTGACTATATTTGCCTAGAGACATAGAGGGATTTCATATCTCCTCAATAATATTGGTAGGCCATAATAATTTGTAACATTTTTATTCTTTAAGAAGACAAAATTTATTCATAACTAATTAAAAGAGAAAAATCTCTTCCTTTATGAGAACAGTGATTATGGAGGTCTTTTTCCTTAAAATATTCTCAGAACTTAGCAGAGTGTTAGCATAACAGAAACTCAATAATAATAAAATGAACCAACAATTGCATTTAATGAAAGTGAAGTTATTTTCTGAAACAGAAAATAACTGATTAAACAAGTGAAAAAGTACTTTCAATTAAACAAGCCAAGAAAAGAAGGAAGAAAGTATAAAATATGCTCTCCTTTTTTTATTCCCTTCTGGTAAATATCTGAATCTTTTTTGTGGTCCTTCACAAAATCTTAAGTGTCTTAATTTGATTGGTTAGGATTTTCTGGGCCAAAAGGGGGATTTTTCTGGGCCTAAACAAAGCAACACAGAAAACCCTACTAGACCAAATTCACTGCCATGCAGTGGAATCTGAAGGGCAATGTATTTTACTAGTGAGTAAAAGTATTGTAAATCCCTCCGTTCTCTTTTATTATGATTCAAACAATGCACAATCAAGTGGCTCCCTAACGGAACGCGACTTTTTATGGAGGAGACAAGGAAACCGCACATGCTGCCAACCAAATCTGGGCACGGATGGTTAGAACTCACATCAAAATCTACGGAGGAACCCCACCCACGTTTTAGGACTAGTGTGACAGTGTGGACATCACGCCACTGTTATGAGCTTTGTCTTCACTTGCTCTGGATTCTGCTGACATCTCAAAATCTTGTCTTCCTCAGCACAAAAAAGCAGCCTCCAAATGGGAAGGTCAAGTACGGTGAGGACATTCTACTACATCCTGCAACAAAGGTCGAGCCATGGAACTGCCTCTGAGATTGAGCCGCATCTCAGATCTGTGATCCGAGAGGAAGTTGGCCAGCTCTTTGGTCAGAGAAGTTCCAGCTGATCACTTCTCACTACTTAGATCTTGGGGAATCACAGCCGAGTGACATCAATAGCAACAAGTCCCAACACAGAGCAATCTCAGTCCATTTTCTATGCTTTTCTTTAGCTTCGGAGCTTTGCCGCTGGCCCTGGTCCAATGCCTTGTTTAGCCAGGAGTCACCAATTCTCCATATGCATGCCCACACATCTCTCTTGGAGTTACTTTCCCACATTTATCATCTGGGGAGTAGGCACCACAAAACTCAATGGCGTGTCTCACACAAACCCTTTCATTTACTAAAAGAGGACCTTATGTAATGAACTAACTGTTCATTAGCAATCTGCTCCCATTATTGTATATTTCTCCTGAATAATAATATTTCTTCAGAATGGACTGCTTAGCAATGGATTTGGGTAAAGACTTGATGGAGTTACACGATGGTACCATGAGTTTGAAGGCACTCAAAGAAAACTGGTTGCAGGGTTTAAAGACTCGATGGCTTAGTCATGTCATCAACCTGGCTTTGGATCATCTTCAGAAATATGAAAGAACTTCCATCACATAGATTTATTAAACCTGTGGAGGCACTGTGCTCTGTACTGGGTTATATGAAGTAACTAAAAAAAAGTACTTCTATAAAACCCTAGCAACTTATATTAAATAAAAATACCAACATATGAAACTCTTCTTTCTAGACATATGCTCCTTCTATGTCTGTCCACTTATGAAGGCAGTGTTTCCATCTTTATTCCCTTTCTCTGATGATTTCTGGGCTCTTTGATTTACACCGTGCCTACATGACAATTTTGGCATCTCCTGGAGTACCAAAACATGTCCCTTTTAATGTGTTTTGTTTTACTTTAGTTTGGGGAACAAAAAACCCCAAAGGTTTTAGCATAGGAGGGGTGAGCTTTCCCAGTGAAATTCTTGTTACACAGTCCTTGCTGTCTGTGATGAATGAGCCAGTGTATTGTCATGAGAGGGGGAATAAATGGCAACACAACTTTCCGGGCCTTTTTTCACCAATAGAGGTTTCATAAAATTTAGTTATAGTAAGCTTAGTTATCACACTGTGTCCTCTGTGAAAATCTGTCTAGAAAACCCTGCTGGAATTCCCTAACACAGTCACAAGAACTTAAAAAAAAACACAAAAACTCTTATTGGGGGCTCTTACATCTCTTATCATAATCCATACATTCCTCCAATGTGTCAACCACATTTGGAGATATGCCACCATCATCATTTTCAAAGCATTCTCTTCTCTTCCCACTTGAGCGCCTGATATCAGTTCCTCCTTTCTTCCCCCTCCCTCCCACACACCCCTCCCTCCCTTACCCTTGATAAGTTATAGATTATTTTTTCCATATCTTACATCGTCCTCCATCACCCTCACCCACTATTTGGTTATTCGTTCCCCTGGGAGGGGATTCTTGTTGATCCTTGTGATTGATTCCCCCTTTCTCCCCCACCCTCCTCTCACCCTTCTGGTATCTCTACTCTCCTTGTTGGCCTTGAGGGGTTTATATACCCTGGATTCCCTTTGTTGCGGGCTCTTATCTGTAGCAGTATGCACGCTCTGGTCTAATCATATTTGTAATGTAGAATTGAGGTCATGATAGTGGGGTGAAGGAAGCACCAAATAGCCTGAGGAAAGCCCAGAAGATCCCCTTGGAAGTGACTGTTTGGATGGGATTTTTCTGCAGACCATATTGGTAAATCTAACAATTGTCCCTGGTTACAAAATGACCATTAAAATCACTATTAGCCTCGATCTTACTGAAAAGAGTGATGGAAAGATCAGCTCTTTGAGCTACCTGATCTCTGCGCAATGTTTTTTGTATTCTCTTTTTTAAGGCACCCTAACATGACAAAGAGGAACCTAGATGGTGTAGTGGTTATGTGTTGGACTGTGATCTGCATGGTTGGCAGTTCGAAACCACCAGCAGCTCCATGGGAGGAAGACTGGGCTTTTATTCCCGTAAACAGTGACAGCCTCAGAAACCCATAGGGGATTGCTATGAGTTAGCATTGACTCAATGGCAGCAAACTTGGTTTTGGTATGTAACGTGACAAAGATGAATTTAATACTGATGGAATTTGTCTTCAGCCATCCATTAATAACAGAGGTATGCTTTAGCATGTTTTTTTGAATAAACCACTGCATATATGGAATGGAACCCAAATAGTAATGCTCTGTTTTATCCGAGGAAGTTGCAATATGTACATATTTCTCAGATCACTGAATACTTGATCCCAGAAGGTGTTACTTTTCCTACTCCCCAAGTTCTCTCTCCTCAGCCTCAAGGTGGCTCAGGCTAGTCAGACCTATAAGACCCCTGACTATTTCTTTCTGGGAAAAACCAACATATTAATAAGTCAGAGTCAACCAACCAACTAACTGATAATACTTCACAAAATGACTAATTTTGTGGAAATGTCCTTTCTTCCATATCCCTAGCATTTGTGCTCCTCTTAACTGTCATTATATGTAAAAGCCACAGCACGTGGTAATATATTACTGCTTGGAATCGGCTTCTTAAACTCTCAGATAAGTGGGAGAATAATATATGACGAGCTCTACTGGAGGATGGGCTACCTTTGTGGTTCTGAATTTCCAGCAATTGTTTTCCTTTCAAACTATCTTACAACCTGTTTTTCATAACTAGAACAGCGAATAAATATTATGAAGATCATGTTGAATTTAAGAGGAATATTGTTGTAATTTTACCAAGCATGCAAAGATGTCAGTTTTACTTCATCAAAAGAAGCATTTCAAGAATCGGCAGGTAATTGGAACCTGAATCATGACATGCTCAAGTGAATGGGAAAAGCAGAGAAGCACATAAAACAGAAAAGGCAGAACATTTCATGTTGCCTCCAACTTTACATTTTATTTCAGTAAAATGCCCAGGAAGACTGGAACTATCATACATACTCGAGTATAAGCTGACCCAAATTTTACCGAGGCACCTAATTTTACTACAAAAACAGCATAAAAATGTGCTGAAAAACTCAGCTTATACATGAGTGTATACGGAATTTTTCAGCTGAAGGCATCCTTCACCATGAAATGGCCTTCTTCTTCTTCATTGTATACAAATTAGAGACTATCAGTGATACTACACAACAAAGATAAGTGAAGACTAAAACATTACACTGAGACCAAACTAAGACACAGCCGTGTTTGAACTGTAGAACCTTCAGGAAATACTTAGTAGTCAACATGGATCATGTATGTACTCTTAGGTGCTCTTCTCCCCCCACACCTGACCCCTTGATATCCTCATCCTTTTCCAAAGCATTAATTACTATTGCTGCAAAGAAGATACTCAAATCTAGGAGCATCCTTAATTTTGTCCTCTCTACAATAAGTGTTCATTTAACACCACCTTAAGGAGGTTAAGTGATTCTTCACCTTCCAAGTTATGCTGTTCAGGACATGGCTATGTTTTCCTTCAAAGGAGTCCTTGAAGGTAAATCTCTAAGTCCCTGTGAGATCTATTTCCCATTTTTTGTCCATGAATTACTGTGTGTAGTGTTGCTCTTCTTTGCCATGATTCCTAATGATAATTACTTATTTGTACAGTATCAAGTGGTGTTGATAATTCAAGAAATATGGGTTAAACATGTATCATTAGACAGGCTAATGTCAGGCATGAGTGAAGAAAACGGTAAATGAAATACTGTTCCCATTGGTAAATTCTGTTGTCTATTGGAAGAGCACCTTACTAGATGGTAAATTTCTAATAAAATGGGAGTAACTATACAAAATATAGGTAGAAACAATGGACTCTATGGACAAAAAGAGAAAACAAATCAAGCCAAACCAACCAACCAACCAAAACACCTCACTGCCATTGACTCTGATTCATCCTGACCCTCTGTAGGGTTTCTGAGATTGTGGATCAGACTGTCATTTAAAATCAGAATCCCAGTAGTAAAATTTATATACAAAAGGACCTCACCACAGGGATTGAATATTTGAATTTCTATAAATAGCCTCTTTTCTCTTTCACCATCTGTATATCAGTTTGTTTGTGTGATGCTCTGATGCTAGCAGCTACGGCACCAAGATTTCAAATACGAGGAGGGTCACCCATGGGAGCGAGGTTTCACTGGTGCTTCCAAACTGAGACAGACTAGGAGGAAATAGCTGGAAAACTACATTTGAAGATTAACTAAAGAAAACCTTAAGTATAGCAACAAAGTATTGTACACCAGTGCTGGAACATTTACTCCTGTGGTTGAAAGCCACGCAGCGACTATAAGACAGAGTTCCAACATAGCAGTGCTCGGAAAGTTGGCTCAGGATTGGGTAATGTCCTGTTAATGCTGTTCATACTGTTGTCATTTGTCGGAGATGACCGGATGGTACCCAATGACAGCAACTTACTCAGGAGTTTGTGTTTTGTGTTCCAGGTAATAGGCACATATCTCGACTTTGAATCTAAAAACGAAATCTAAAAAGAGATTTAGTTTTAGCAATTAAATGTTGGGAGTTCTATGCAAGAGGAATGTGAAGAGGAGTCTATGATAAGGTCAGCGAGAAAACCAATGTAATAGTCCAGGCCTAAGTTGATAGAGCCTTGAACAAGGTCAGACAGTAGCTTTTAAAGGAAAGTAGGAAATAATACCAAGAGAAATTTCTCCGGAAGAATCAGTAGAATTTGCAAACAGCTTTGAAAGAGAGTAACACAAAACTCAGTCTCATCAAGTTGAGGCCAGTTCTTAGCGACTCTAGGGTAGAATTACCCCTGTGAATTTCCAAGAAGGTAACTCTTTGTAGGAGTGGAATTCCCCATCTTTCTCCCAATGACAGAGAACAGTAAAGAGAAAGACAAATAGAAGATGTCTTTGCAAGTTTGGGCTGGAGACCAATGCATCATGAGTAAGTCATTGAGTCATTTCTGAGTCATGACAGCCCTCTAGGACAGAGTAGACCTGCCCCTGCGGGTTTCTGAGACGGGAGCTCTTTCCGGGAGTGGAGCACCTCCTCTTGTCCCTTGAAGCAGGCTGGTGGCTTCACATGGCTGAGCTTGTGGTTAGAAGGACAACACAGAGCCCGCTTTGCCACCAGTGCTCCTATGAATGATAGGAGGTATTATGAATTGAATCCAAAAGTCCTATCCCACCCCCGTATATGTTAATGTGATCTTGTTTGGAAATACATTAAAACCATTTTTATTTTTTTCTGTTAATGATGCGAGTACTTGGTGAGTGGTGTCTTATCAAAAGGCCAGGACGGATACAGGCAGACGAAGGAAGACCGACGCCTTAGGAAAGTTGCATGTACAAGCAGCTAAGGAAGTCCAAAAAATTCTTAGCACCACAGAAGCAAAAAAGGGCCAAGGACGTCTCTCTAGGATCACAGAGAGTGTTAACACCTTGAATTCAGACTTCCAGCCATCAATTCTGTGCAACAAATGCCCCTTCTCCAAAGTGAACCTCTTGTGTTCTTTGTGTTACAGTAACACTTGGGTAACTAAGATCGTGGGAGGTTCAGGAATCTGAGGTGGATTTGGGGTGTGCCTGTTTGACAAATCTGTGGCACATCCATGTGGACAGGTGTACTCGTCAGTATGAAATATGCATCTCCTGTTTGACATTAAAGCACTAGGGACCGAGCTGTTAGCACATGAAAAGCCACTGCCATCAAGGGATGAGCCCTGGTGGCCTAGTGAGTCTGCGTTGTGCTGCTAGCAGTGTTAGCGGTTACAATGCACCCGCGTTGGGAACTACAAAGAGCAGTTCGACTTGGGCCGATAAGGTCACTATGACCAAAGCCGCCACTGCTATGAGTTGATTCCAACTCACAGTGATCCCATAGGATGGAACAGAAGTGCCCCATAGGGCTACCACCTCTCCTGTGGAGCGGGAGTGTCCAGCGGATTAGAACCATTGAACTTTCAGGTCGAGTGGGTGAGTGTGCTTAACCACTGTGCGCCAGTTCTTCTTCTTAGCAAATAAAGCATGATGAAAACTGTGCATTTATATATATATGACCCCTCTCTCTCTCTCTCTCTCTCTCTCTCCTATTTTATCACCCACCTGCTTCTGGCACACTTTAAAACCAACAGTAGGTGATTTTTCTCCCGAAGCTCTTTTCGTGGTGCATCTCTCTGACTCCTTAGCATCGATTGTCTTCCCTCAACCATGGCCTGTTTCATTGCCTCTAAGAGAACTTCCTTTCCTCCTGCTTGGACTGCCTTTTGCATCCGTCCACAACCTGCCACGAGCCTCTTAGTCTTTGAAGACGGCCCAAAGAGAAGCAAAGGGCAGGAAACTCCCTTTGTCTTTCGCAGCAGGAATCCGTGCCCTTACAGAGTTTTGAACATCCTCCAAGAATCCAACATGCCTTGGGTTAGTGTGTTTGTAGTTTCTGTTACTTAAACTCTCTAGGAAAAGTGCTTCTTTGGTGTTAGCTGCTGTCTCACTCAGAGCAACAGAACATCACACCGCCAAGTTCAGCGCCATCCTCACAACTGTTCTTCTGTGGGAGCCCATGGGGGCAGCCACCATATCTCTGCAAGGGCCTTCCCCCTTTCAGCTGCCCTTCCACCTGACCAAGCATGATGTCCTTCTCCAGGAGCCGATCTCTTCAGACGACAGGTCCGAAGTACGTGAGACAAGGTCTCAACATCTTTCCCTCTGAGGAGCAGTCTTCCAAGACAGATCTGTATATCATTTATCCTAATCACAAACATATCATCTAATGTTTAGGAAAATGATCAATTCCTTTCAAAGTTCCTAGTCTCCTCATAAAAAGGAACACGTAAAAATGTAATCCAACCAAATGAAATGTGGGTTGATACATCAGTATAGTACAGAATCCAATCTTTTTAAAAAGTGTGCTCCATTTCTTGGGTTTCTGTTTCATAGAAAATTCTAGTCAATTTTCGTGAACCTTCGACAGAACCAAAGATCAGTGTGTTGAAGTTAATCAGTAACTTGAAATGCCTCTTTTGTGTGTTTGGAAGAGAAAGAGGAGACAGATTGTAGTGCAAGTATAAGATGTTTTATTTTCCTCTCAAAAAAGACTTGTATCTCTACCAATTCTTAAATGTCAGTTTTCTTCTCCCTAAGTTTATTTTACCTGTCTTCTTGGATAAGATTCAGAACTATCCACGTCTGAGGAATATTATCTTTCCCTTATACACTTTGCTGTAGAGCAATTTGTCATACTTTGTAAACTGAATGTTGATGACAGTAAAGCCATGTTATATAGCAAAATCAAGCCATGACTTAACTGGGAAGAGTCTCAAAGTGAATTGAAAGGGAAAAAATGGTATATTTTGGAAAAGCAAAACAGTAAGATCTGGATACATCATGTTTTAAAATAATAAATCGCCTTTTAAAAAATCTTTGAAATAGTATCGATGTCCCACTTTCCCATAAAATATGATACATATATCCATAAGATGAGAATAGGATGAGATTTTGTAGAGAGTCTAGAATCTAGATTCTACCAATTATATCATTTTCTGGATAAGAAAAACAAAGCTTACCTCAAGTGCTCTAGCCAAGGTCCCTTAGAAATTGGTGGCAAAATTTAAATGAGGGTGTCTTTTGTCTGATTCCAAATCTGTAACTCCTTTTTACTGCTCTGATGATGTCTACATTGTCTGAATACAAAGGTCAGGAGTATGTGATGACAGGTAGACTTCACTTAAATGGAAATGATGGAACAGAGAATTTAAAACTAGAATTGCCCCATCAAGCCAGGACACAGTAACTAAGAAACACTGTCCTTTAGCTAAAATCTTTTTTCTAGTGTAAATGTTACGTGTTAGTGCTTTAACAATTTTTATGATTTTCTCTAATTTGGCATAGGATCCTGATGAGTTGGAATTGATGGTAATTGTGTTAACATTCTTCAAATTACACTCTTGAAGAGTTAAATTCTGACCCCTCTCTACTCCAAAAATCTTCTAACTCGTGATTTATTATTCACAGTTTTGAATGTTCAGTTTACAGATCCAGGCTGCGTTCAGCAGTAATTCTACGTTTCCCTGTGTCCCATAGTGCGCACAGCTTCTCGTCAAAGTAAAGACGCTCTGGTGAAAGGGAGGCAGGGTAACACCGTTTTGAAAATTCCTGTCAGACTTGAGAGGGTGAGAATGTGGACGAGGTAAGAGTTTATGAGGATTCTCTTAATTAAAGAAAATTATACAATGCATGCTAACATTTGGAACGTCATCTAAAATATTAAATACTTCTTTGAAATCCTAAAAATTAGTGGCTCACTGCAGTCTCTATGGGTCCCTGGGAGCTGCCTGCTAGCCACTAGCAACCACTGGTTGACCCTCAGTCAGCAGCAAGGATTTGCTGGGAGACTAAAGAGTGGTTGTAGCCGACCCCAATTCAGTTTTGTTTCTTATACCGTCTTTTAGGTCTGTCTTATGTTTTGTTCCAAAAATCATGCTCCTACTTCTATGATTAAGAACAAGTTTCAGAGTCTTCTGACGTGTACTTTGGTCTTTTTTTCTTTCCAAAGACTCTGCTTTGTTCATGTGTCAAGTTCTTGTTGTCGTCCATAGACCATCAGGTCTTCAGTGTTCAATGCAACAATGTAGTGTTCAATGCAACAACGTAGTGTTCAATGCAACAATGTAGTGTTCAATGCAACAATGTAGTGTTCAATGCAACAATGTAGTGTTCAATGCAACA
>NW_022103908.1:8647703-8654729 GCF_000313985.2 Echinops telfairi | reverse complement strand
AGTGTTCAATGCAACAATGTAGTGTTCAATGCAACAATGTAGTGTTCAATGCAGCTGATCTATTGTGAGGTTCTTGAAATTCAGGTAGGATATACTCAAGGCCCTATTTTGGCTCTAATGGACTTGGTTTAATTTCTTCATCTTGTGTGTTGTGGGAAAAAGGTATCTGTGATGAAGAAATCTTTGCTCTTGCAAAATTTTAGGATACAACTTTCAGTTTTGTTTCTATCACTAAGGCCATAGTTCCCACTACCGTTCCTTCCTCTTTAATTTCAACTTTTGCATGCTAATCGCCAACAATTATCAGTGTAACTTGATTGTAAGTTTGATCAATTTCAGACTGAAAATGTTGGCAAAATTCTCCAGGTGCTTCATCATTAGCTTTAGCGGTTGGTGTCTACACTAAACTAATAGTCATACTGACTGGATTTTGTTCTATGTGGCTAAATATAATCCTACCCCAGACAGTTGGCAATGTTGTACTTTAAGAATGATCTTGAAATGCTTTTTTTTTTTTGAGGACGAATGCAGCAGCCTCCCTCTTGAATCTGTCGTTCCCAGCATAGGATGGCTGCTTGATTCAAAATGGCCCATACAGTCCATTTCATCCCACTAATGCCCAGAATATTCTGCGTCTCATTTCATTTTTGATGACTTCCAATTTTCCTAGAGTCATGCTTTGCATATGCCAAGTTCCAATTATCAGTCGATATTACATGCTGCCGTTTCGTCTCGATTTAAGTCATGGTTCATCAGCAAAGGAAGGTCCTGAGGCTTTCCTCCTCAAGGCTTGACTCCATCCATGTCCTTAGCGTGAACCCTGCGCTGGGAAGGCAGCTCTTCGTCAGTATATTCTGAGCACTTTCCAAGAGGAGGGGCTGGTCTGCTGGCACTAGCTCTGACAATGCTCGTTTCCTGTTCGTGAGGTTTTCACTTTCTGACAGTGTTCCACTGCTATTTCGTAGGCTTTCAGTGGCTAGTTTCTCAGAAGTGGACAGTCTATTTCTTCTTCATCATCTGTTCTGTGTCTGGAAGCTCTGCTGAAGTCTGGTCACTTTGAGTGACCCTGCTGGCATTTGAAATATCAGTGGCGTAGTTGTCAGCATCACCGCATCAGACAGACCACCACAGGATGACAAACTGAAAGATACGTCGTGGGAGAATGCTCTACTGCCAAAGAATTCGGAATTTGTTCCAGGTTTTTATTATTAACCTAGATCTTGCATGCTTTGAAGATAAATTTTCAGAAATTCTGATATCAAATCATTTATATTTTTGTCTGAATTGACAATATTAAATATTGAAGTTACAGATTCCAAAAAAAAGGTGTTTATTGCATAAACTAATGGTTCAGCAAGACATAGTAGTGACATGCTATAATTTTCTCATGAGTAATCAACTTCAGATGATTAATATCAGGAGAAGGGATTTTAGGGCACTATACTGGAATAGGGATAAAGTCAGACATAATTTTGATGTCTTTCATCGAGAACGGATTATTAACTAAGAAGAACAAAATAACAATAACAACCATAAAATTGTACCTTTCGAAAGTATAAGGGGACATCGAAGAGAAGCTTAAATTCTGATAATGAAATTTGTCTTGGAATAACTTTAATTTTTCCAAAATGATGATGGGGGCTAAAAGTCTTTCATAGTCCTTTAGAGCCGACCTTGTTCCTTATCCATTGGAGTTCCCAATTTCTGATACATAAATTTAGCCTTGGTAGTTTTTTTCTCTTCTCATATGATCTTATCCTTTTTCAACAATAAGACTGTGATAACAAACTGCCTTGATTGTGCTATGTCTTTATCCTCATTCAAATTCTCACACCCCTAATCATTCTCTGAATCTAAAACATAATATCTTTTGAGAATTTACCTCTCGACAGTGTCCTGTCCAGCTTCGTGGATTTCTGGTCTCTGAAAATTGAAACTACAGAACAAGAAGCATCATTTTTCACGTTTTCCAACTTGTGAAAATATATTTTTCTTTTGGTTTGGTTGTAGGGATCCACATGGGACATCAGAACTTATTTTTGTCATTTTAGGCAAGTAGATGACAATCAGAATGCAACCACATTCCTCTTTGCTACACAAAGATCTAAGAGACAGAGTACATAGTCTGAGCAAGGTCATTGCCCAAAGTCCAGGAGATTATCATTAACGAGCTCTGATTCCCTACTTCCTGTCTGGAGCAATGTGAACCTTGCTGATGGACAGGAGATCACTATTAAACAAAGCCAATCACCAATGACAGGATCGAACTTTGAAAAAGCTTCTTCTTTGCTTTTCATCAGGAGCCTTGGTGGCTTGGTGGTGACGTCTTGGGCTACTAACTGCTAAGTCGCCTGTCTGAACCGACCAGCTGCTCCGAGGGATGGGGGAGGTTTTCTACTCCTAAAGAGAGTTGTCATTCTAGAACCCCACCGGGGTAGTTCTACTCTGTCCAATAGGGTTGCTATGAGTCAGAACCAACTTGACGGCAGTGAGTTTGGGTTTTTTTCTATTCATAGGTTTTACATGAATTGGTACAGCCTGCAGCGGGACCGGAACTTTTTGCATAAGACGCCACAGCCTGCTCAGGGCTCTATGGCCTTCCAGCCTTGGTTTCCACGTACTGCTGTCCACACAGCTACTGTGTGCTGCTGGCGTGGTTCTGACTCCCAGTGACCCTGTAGGACAGACAGAACTGCTCCAGAGGGTTCTGAGGCTGCCATCTTTATAGGAACACAGCGTCAAGATTTGTTGTCCTGCTGAGCTGGGAGTTGGTGGGCTGCAATCGCCAGTCTTTGCATTAGGAGCCAAGTGCTTAATGATTTCCCCACGAGGGTTCCTTCTGGATCACTATATGCCCAGAAAAATGTCCCTATGGGGGGTGGCAGTCCCTGCAGAGCCCTATGACACCTTCAAGGTCAGAAACATGAAAGTGCTTTTGGGGAGAGGGTTTTGGAAGCAATGACAAAAGGTACTTATTGTTTCCAGTTTTCCCGGAAGCCTGTTTGTCTACGTACATTCATCACCTGCGATAATTAAATGCAATTCATTTGTTTATGACTATGTATTCCAGTTTGGAAAAGCATGATAACACTAAATGAAAAATAATTTACAAAATGGATATGGAGATATTTCAGCTGGCTAAATGATCTATTTAAAGACAGAAGAATAAAATCATTTTAATCTCAAATCTGGAAAGGAAGGGCAGAAGAGCTTCTATGATGATGGCAACTTGTCACCGTATGGGCATTTTTCAGATCATGAAGATAAACTAAACCAAACCACCTGCTTTGGGGCTGCTGCTGACTCACGGAGACAGATGGGGGTCAAAGTAGAACAGTGCTCCATAGAGGTTTCAATGGTTGCCGGTTCAGAATTTGATCACCAAGACTTTCTTTTGGAGTGTCTCTGGGTAGACATGAACCTCCAATCTTTTGGTTGGCAGCTAAGGAAGTGAACCGTTTACACCACGGGACACTGCTATCAAGGCATTCCTGATTCATAGCAACTCTATAGGATAGGGTAGACCTGCCCCTGTGGGTTTCCAAGATTATAAGTCTTTATGGGAGTAGAAAGGCCCACAAGATAAGAAGGTACTACAATATTAAAAAGTGGAAAAGGACAACATAATTGGGAGGGTGGAGAGTCCTTGTGGCTGCAACAATGGGCTTAGGACTGGGCAGTGTTTTGTTCCATTGTGCATGGGCTCCATGAGTCCAAGCAGGTTCAAGGCACCTGACAACATCACCACTACTATGAACACAGAGCTTAAAATAGCTACTACATTAGTAGATACATCAGATGGTGTAAAATATGGATATATATATATCACAATAAGGGTTCCTGGGGGGGTAGAGTGGGGGAGGGAGGGGATAAAGGGTATCTGATATCAAAAAGTTCAAGGAAAAAGAAAACGTTTTGAAAATTGTGGCAGTAGCAGCTGTATAATTATGCTTGATCTAATTGAATTACGGATTGTTATAATAGTGGTAAGAACTCCCAATAAAATAATTTAAAAAATAGCTACTGCATTAAGTTAACCCATCAATAACATTCATCCCAAAAGAACCAGAAAAAGACAGTGGGTCCATGCAGGATTTAGAATGAAAAGAGACCTGGTTTCAAATTCAGGGCCTACAACTGTCAAAAATAGAACTTTCATTCCTTTTATTTTAGTACTTGGTGTACCTTTTTTAGAAATGAAATTTCTGTTACAAAACACATGCTGCTGCTACTTAGGTAGGTGTTAATTAAGAAAATCAGATCAAATTATTTATATTAAATGAAATAATTGACACAAGAGCTTTCTTGTTTACTCTGCACAGCAAGTATTCAATAGACATTATACAATGACAGTTCATTTTCTGCCCTTCTTTATACACACTTAGGAGTTTAGTTGTTGGGACTTAAGCTGGTGATTTAAGGCAATTTAGTATCTTAAATTCCTCATATATATGTATGTATATCAGGGGGAAAAAAGAAGCAACCTCGAATACATCTTTGAATGACTCACATACATCAGTTGTCGTAGTTCTCCCTCTCTCTATTTCTGTCTCCATCTCCATGAAAACCACGCTCACTGCTGTGGAGCCCATTCTGACAGCGACCCCATCGTGGGGGGTGGGGGGAAACACCCCTGAGGGTTCTGAGCCGGGACTGCTTTTCAGGAAAGGAAAGCCTCATCTGGGGGTCTCGAATTGCTGATGAGGCTAGCAGCCCAACTCGGAGCCCACCAAGCCCCTAGGGGTCTTCTCGTTCTCTTTATAAAGCGGGAAAATGAGACGGACATTGACATAGTAGAATGTTGGGTGTATATTTTCTTTGGATGACTCATAAAAACGCTCCTTTTGTGACACAGTGGTTGCAACCGTGGGTTTGGAGATCCAGGGAAGGGTTCTATCACTGGAGTAGCCTCTGAGGTGTCAAGGTTTTACCCTTTGAACAGAGTTCAAGGTGACCAGGGCACAGACAGCAATGGGAGCAGTGTACACATGGGACACTAGAGTGGCCTGAAACCGATCCCTGAAGCAATCCATCTCCTTGGTTTGGATTTGTACATGTTGGGGGTTGGACAAAAAGGACTGCGCATGTTCTCACTCGGTTCGGTATCTGAAACATCTACTACAGGATGTTTACCCAAATGGATCATTACCACAGTTCCTGTTGTGGTTCAAGTGTTTGTTTTTAACCTCAACCCCCTAGAGTATAAAGCATCTCTTTTATTCCCACGGGCCGACTCTGAAGTGCTTGTTTAGGATGTTCGTTTTCATCCGGACCATTGCCTGGAGCCTCTACCTCAGTCGGTCTTAGCCCTTTGATTTCTACACCACCTTACCACATATGAAACACCTCCCCTTGAGGGACAGTAGTGTAGCCTAGAGCTTTGATTTCTAAGAGATGGACGATACTGTCCTTCTTCTACTTAGAACACTTGGGAGCTCCCCATGGCCTTCAAGCCTAATCTTCCCAAAGTGACAGACAATGTTTTTCACAATCTGGCCTCTATAACCCTTTCCAACCTCTTTCCAAACTCATCTCTTTGCAAACTCACAGTCAGATCCCCTGAGCTTCTATCACTGTTAGCTGCCACTGAGCTAGCGTTGGGTTCAGGGTGGCTCCCACGTGTTCACAGAGAAGAACGCTCCATTGAGGGCTCTGGACAGAAGGAGATCACCAGGCCTGATTCTGCAGTTTCTGGGAGGGCTTGAACCGACAGCCTTTGAATTAGCAACTGACCACAAACTGCTGAACCACCCAAGCTTCTTTTTCCTCAGCTGACACCATCACAAGTGATTTATTCCCTCCACGCCTTGTCCAGCCTTTTCTAACCAATGCTGCTGTGCCTAAAGCAACACCGCACAATCAGGGATGACACTCATGTGCCAAAGCTGGGGCTCTGGGAGGGAGGGAACCAGGAGAAGACCACAAGGCTCTTGAGATGTGGATTCTGCAGAGCATGGAAGCTTTTAAAGACCGTACTGAAATGTCTGCATTTTATTCACCAGCCATAATATGTCCAAAATATTTTTATTAGGTATCTCAAAGAGAAAAACCAAAACAAATCTCATCCCTCATTGTGAGTTTGGGAGAGCCCAACCGGAAATGACTGGCATAAGTCTATAACTGCTACATCTACAGAAGGCCTCCTTTTAGCTTTTTACTCTTAATGTTGATATAATGTTTTGAATTGCTTGCTATTAGATAAAATTGAATTTCCAAGACAATGTTACCCAGTAGTTTTCAATTCTCCTGACATGTTGCCACTATATCTGGAATGTTGTATTCCAAATTGAGAAACAGATGAGTGTTAAGAAGGTGGTAGAAATAAGCTTGTGCAGAAAGGTTTAAACTTATAAACGTCATTGATTAATATCATTGTCATGTAGAAAGGTCACTCTGTTGGTAACCTGGTGGGTGGGTTAGAGGTGTAAGAAGAAGAATGGGCACGTCAGGGTAGCATCAGGATGATGAGAGCTCTTTCAGGAGAAGGAATGGAAAGTTTTCAAGAGGGAGCATGTTTGTGATATTTAGATGGAGATATTCAACGAGAAGTTAGATATTAGGTTTAAAAATTAGACCATAAATCTATCTATCTATCTAATCTATCAGCAGTCCGTTTTTTGAGCTTCAATTTTTGCCCATTTTTTTGATGGACTCCTATGTCCATCTTTTGACATTTAGATTTAGATTCACCCATCTACCTTCATGGGTGAATCATAAGCCTATAGTCGGAAATTAAAGCCATGGTAATAGATGAAATTGACCAGCAAAGTTATATAGGATCAAAAGAAAACGTGCTGCATAGAAGAAAATAATTTCTAAGAGGGACATGTCTGATCATAGCACATGGGAGCAAATGAAGGGGGAGGAAGAGAAAGTGGAGCACATCCTGATCCACCAAGTTGAGGATGATATTCCTGCTCAGAGCAGCCAATCCACAAAGAAGACCATATGGCCGGCCCCACTATGAGACACGACATCCCTCACTGACCCACAGCCCTACAGGGGACAACACTGGAGACACAGTAA
>NW_022103908.1:8638370-8646012 GCF_000313985.2 Echinops telfairi | reverse complement strand
ATATATTATCTAGGGTTCATGAGGGAGGGGGGAGTGGAAAGGGAGGGGAAAATGAGGACCTGATGCCAGGGGCTTAAGTGAAGAGCAAATGTTTTGGGAGTGATGAGGGCAATGAGTGTACAGATAAATGTGCTTTACACAATTGATGTGTGTATGGATTGTGATAAGAGTTGTATGAGCCCCTAATAAAATGACAACAAAAAAAAGAAATCTCTATGGAAGGTGGAGCTACTAAGAAAGAATGGTGGTATTTCAAACAAACATAGAGAGTTCCTTGCACATTTTCTCAAGAATAGATGAAATCAAGACTTAAAGACAGCAAATGATTGCTCTACAATCCTGACCCCCACCCCACCCCCACCCAGTTCCTCACTCGCTCACATACTTGCTTTATTTTTGATCTCGCATTCATCATGGCATGTAGCAAATGTTTCACAAAGAGGCATCCGTTCCGAAAAAATGAACTGACGCGTTCTCTCTTGGAGATGAGAGGTGGCAACAACTTCCTTTTTGGACAGACCAAATTAAAATGCAAGACCAACCCAAACCAAGTGCGCTGCCAACCAGCCAATTCCGACTCATATACACTTAAGATAGGGTTTCTGAAATGATCGTCTTAACAGGAGTAAACCGCCTCATCTTTCCCCTGCAGAGTGGCTGATAGGTTTCATCCTGTGATCGGCAGAAAATACAAGACAGAGAGTAGGAAAAAAAAAGAAAGAAAGAAAAGAAAATCCCAGCAATGCTCTTTCAGAGCATTAATGATAAGACAAATTGAGTCCCCTAAATGCCATGACAAAAGTAATTTTCATAAACTTTCCCCAGGCCCGTCTTCCAAGTACAGCATATTTTTAAAATGTGTTTTTGAATCTCTTTCCTTGCTCCAAGTTATTTTCCTAACCCATCTCCTGTGTCAGTGCTTTAAATGTCCTGCTTCAACCTCATACTCAGACCAGCTGTCTCCACATGCTAACGCCTCTAGAACCCCAATCTTATGTGGCAGAAGAAAGGGTCAACAATGTGGGGCCTGCTTCTGTAATAAGTAGATTCATGCTGCTTTACGTGAATAGCGGTGCACTTTTCAGCGCAGTGAGGGACAGGCCACACGGTAGTAGTAGGATTTAATCAGATGTAGCTAGGGAGTGGCAGGATGGAATAGAAAGAGCACATTCTTCTCAGAAAGTCAGAAGGTGGGTGGCTCCTATTGAAAAGAGTCCATTTGCTCCACTACGTAGCTTTCCTGTGGGAAAAAAAGAAGCTGACGCTTTCAGATCGCTGGCTGGGCTACTTCCTCAGGCACCAAATGTGCTGGGCTCAGATCTGTGTGATCATTCTCTCACTCATGAGGGGGTTTAATAAGGCAGCATCTGTCTTTTTAAGAACAGGGACAGCACACTATTTGTGTCTGAGCAAACCAAATGCGATCACTTGCCAGAGATCCGTACAGCTTCCTGGCTCTGTGGGTGGGAAGGATTGCACAGACCCATGTGAGGGACATGTCTTCTTGTCCTCCAATATGCGCCTGGGATGCTTCCCCCAGACTGCTGGACAGATGAAGAAGATGGCTTCTCTGGTATTTCCATCGGAAAAGTTGTTCTCTGAACAGAAGCTCCTAGAATGGGGGGAACTTTTACAGGGCCATGCACTCCTCTATTTAGAAGTCCGAGGGCCTTTCCTGAGATTTGCTTCTGTGTATGGAACAAAGCCCAACCCCAAACTGGACTCATGGTCACTGAATAGATTCCAAAACACGGGGATCCTATGAGACAGAGCAGAATCGGTCAGTTGGGTTTCCAAGACTTTTAACTCTTTATAGTAATACACAGCCTCATCGATTTCTTGTGAAGCAGCCGGTGGGTTCAAACCATTCACCTGTGGGCAGCGCTCAGTGAATAACCCAGTAGCTGCCAAAGTACCTCAGGGTGTGAAAGTTTGAGCAAAACACCTGGACCCCGCCCATTGACAGCAGTGGTTCACATTGAAGAAGAGTAGCGTCAGAGGAACTGCTGGTTGACATTTTTTTAAAAGTCTGAATGCTCCTAGGGATTAGCTGATACTCTCTGATTTAAAAAGAGAGCAATTGAAAAATACTATCTTACTACAGACACCAGTAGCTTGAATTCCATCCTTAGTTATTGCTCTCTGTGAAATTGATCTCATTGTGCTAGTCATGAATGGGGCTATCTTCTTTTGACCATATTTCTTTTTTGTTTGTTTTCTTTGGACTATATCTCAATGAAAATAAATTGAGAGCAGAAATGACAAGCAGAGAAAACAATATCTTTGATATCTTGCTCTTTGCACAGCAGTAAATGAACATCACAAGTGTTCTTGATGATGAACATGGCATTAGATTGCTTGGAACCAAAGAAACTATATATTGTAAAATAACTTCTTTCTTATTACAGCTATCATTGTGCACAGGAATGATATGGCTTATATAGTACATTTTATTGAAATGATAACTCTGAAAAAATATCAGAGAGCCAAATTCAGTTGTGTGTATGCATGTGCTGGTGTGGGGGACAGAGTATTTGATGCCATTTGAATTTTTATTTGATGTAAACAATTAACATATTTGATTGATGACTGAAAAATTGTAGGTTCAGATTTACCCCGAGGTATCTTAGAAGGAAGGCCACATGAAATATTTCTGAACATTCAGCAATTAAAAACCCCATGGACACAAATTAAAAAAAACAATGAGAAACCACTTCACATGGAAACTGATAGCAAAAATCAAAAGAATGTCAAATAACAAATGCTAGAGAGAATGTGGAGAGACTGGAGTTCTCACACATTGCTGGTAGGATCGCAGAATCATACAGGCACCATGGAAACCAACATGCGCTTCCTTAAGTAGATGTAGAATAGAAATACCACATGACTCAGCAATCTCTCTCCATGGAATATACCCCCAAAATAAAGACTAAACGATCACTAGAGATATTCACACTCATGCTGATGGCAGCGGTTTCTAGAATAGCAGAAAGATGGAAAGAACAAACGAGCCCATCTTTGGAGGAGTGGGTAAGTGCACCCTGTACATACACACAGTGGAATAGTGCACATATCTAAAGAACAATCAGGAAACTGTGAAACACCTCATGACATGGATGAATTTGGAATGCATTATGCTGAGTCAAATCAATCAATCTCATAAAGACAAATACTACAGGACACCATTACTATAGAGGAAAGAAACTAAGAAAAATGGTTTTCACGTAAAAAGAAGCAAAAGAAGGCTATAGTGGGGGCTGTGGTGGTGGGAGGGAAGGAGGAAGAGGTGGGAGACAAAAAGAAAACAAAAAAGGAGGAGGTGGTGGAGTTAGAGATGGAGGAGGAAGAGGAGGGAGAGGATAGAAGAGAGGGAGAGGGAGAAGAAGGAAGAAGAAGGAGGAGGAGGAGGAGAAGGCAAGGCCACATCCACAAGGGTATATGTAACTATAAAAACCCAACCCAATCCAAACCACAGAGCCTAGTTCTACCCATGATATATATGTGGCAGCCATGAGCCAGAGTTGACTTGATGTGATGCTAAGCGGTATACACAGGAATACCTCGGTTGTTGAATGGCTCCAAGCTCAAACTTAACATGACCAGAACAGGGAAGTTGGAAAACAACCTACACGGTGTTTGTATCTGATTTGAAAAAACCTGGATGGGCCAAGAGAGAGTCACCCATTACATCTAGCCTCAAACATGAACAGAGAGGGCGGCGGACGCTCCAGTCTAAGTGCCACCCCCACTCAGACAACATCTAGGGCTTGTGTTGGCGTGTTACAACATTCATCATTGTGCCTTTTTGCAGTGTGCTTATTGATGTAAAATATTGTCACCATGGCTCCGAAGAAATTGACTGACACCAGCAGTCAAGCTAAGAGAAAGCTGTGAGAAGCACGATAGAGTTAAAGCAAGAAATCACGGTGAAATTGGAATCAGGTTGCCGCTTGTCTGATTGGGTGACTAAATACAACATGGCTAAATCGATATTATCAACATATTTGAAAAAAAAAAGTGAGTAAAACAGCTACTGTAGCAAAATGGTGAAAATTGTGAACCATGAAACCGGGAACCCAGACCATCGAAGGGTGTGGAAAGTTACTGTTAACTTGGATAAGTCGGAAACAACCCGATTGCAGTAGCTGTCTGAGACAGTGCTATCGCAAAAGGCTGCAAGCCTCTGTAATGAATTTGTAAGTGTAGTATTTGGGGCCTCAGAAACATTTTTTTGGTTTTATTTCTTATGGGAAAAACACGTTCAGTTCTCAGCCTGTTGGGTGATCAAACACAGTTTTTGAAGGCATTGATTTTGACCACTGAAGTGTCACTCTATTTGGTCCTGTTAACGTTTCCTCACTTGTTCGCTCTCTGGTGCGCATCAAGATGGACTAGCACTGTGCATGGGCGAGGGAGGAAGATGACAGGCCAGAAGTATCCTACGAAATTGTTCCTGTCCCTGGAATATACCACAATCTGTGAGGTAGTTAGTTTATTGTGCCAACCCGGCCGATAAACACATGTGGGATTAACTGAAGGGCGGAGGGATAAATGGCTCAGTGAATCTCACCTTTCTAGTTCTCAGGTCTCTTGCTTTCTGATGATCGGCACAGGGTGCAGCTGCCTTAGCAGTTCCCTGCTTCAGCTGGCAAGGCTCACTTCCAGCAAGACTCCCTGTGGAGAAGCCACATGCACCTACCCTGATGCAGCTCTGGGTGCTGGGGCACCCATGTGGAGACCCCTGCCAGCGCTGAGATGCTTACACATTCACTCACTCAGCTTTCCTCCTGCAGTCAGCATCATTGCGTTTGTGAGATGGAAGAGGACTTTGTGGATTGGTGTTGGACATATGGGTTAATGGGTTAATGTTGGACTTGTGGGTTTGGGAAGCACTGGTTGGGATGTTTTCTTGATGCGCACTTAACCTTTATATAAAACTCTCTCTTATACATGAGTTTCTGTGGATTTGTTTCTCTCAAGTATCCAGGCTAATACAAGCTGCAATGTTCTTCTATATATATTTAAATCCCTATGGATGTCTTTAGGTCTAAATTGTAGGAAGCGATTATCTAAGAACCTATAAATAAGTGGAATGCTTCCAATCTATGAAACCAATAAATGTAAGGTCAGAGCTATTTCAAGTCATACTAACCACATAGTGGTTTATAGGTCTAAGAGAATTAAGAGCAACCCGATTGAGGGAATTAATGTTACTCAAGAAAGATACTGTCAGTATTATGGAGAGAGAATCACAGAGCCAGTTCTTACAAGTGCTCTTCTAAGTACTGTATAGGAGCAGGGCAGTGCTGACCAAACCTAATCACATTTCCAGTTGTATTGGCAAAGTGTTTATCACCTGTCTGTCACAGTAGTGGCTTGCTTCTTGCTATGATGCTGGAAGTGATGTCACTGTTATGTCAAATACAAGTAGAGTCATCCATGGCAGACCTCTGTGAGAGGAGCGTCTAGATTAAGATTGATTAGGAGGACTGACGTCACAGTCTACTTGCCAAAATTAGCCAGAGCAATTCCTCGGGATCACAGCAGAATATGATGAGCAGAAGTGCTTCCTAGATTGAACTTACTGCCTCCAGTCAGTGCCCACTCACGGCAGCAACCTTCTCGGATAGGGCAGAGTTACCCCTATAAATTTCTGAGATGGAAACTCGTTTTTAAAAAGTTTTATTGCTGCTTCATCCACATACCATACAATCAACAGTTCAATCATATGAAGAACAGTTGTACAATCATTACCGCATTCAATTTTAGAATACTTTCTTCTTCATTGTACTCATTGTTAGTAGTGTAATCATTTTTTATTGTGGTAAATATAGAAAACGAACCATTCTCCAATTCAACAACTTCTACATGTATAATTCAGTGCCACTATTGATATCCCTTCCAAATTGTTCCACCGTCATTAAAATAAACTCCATGCCCCCTTAGCAAAATCTCTTCCTCCTTCACCCATAGTAATCATCAGTCAAGTTTGGGTTCTTTCTTTTCCCCCCAGTAGTTTTCTTGATATAATATTCACACATTTCCATAAATAAAACCCTTAAGGGGAGTAGAAAGCCTCATCTTTCTCCAAAGGAGTGGTTGGTGGTTTCGAACTACTGACTTCGTGGTTAAAAGCCCAACGTGTAGCCACTGTGCCACCAGGGTTCCTTCCTAGGTTGTAAGCCACTCAAAATCCACAGTCACCAAAGGGAATCATCAGGGAAAAGATGGGGCTTTCTACCCCATAGGGAAGTTCTACCCTGCAGGGGTAGGGACGTTCGACTCTCTCGGGTCACTATGAGTCCGCAGTGATCCCTAATCTGGCAGTAACTAGAAAGCACTCAAGTACACTAAAAATCAAGAAGGCAGACAATGGTTCTGTCTGTTGGAGATGGGATCACCCTGGGTTGGAGCCCTCTCCATTGTAAAAAAAAAACCCCATAGTCACTATTACAGTGCTGGGTGCCTCTGGTTGCTTTAGACAAGTGCCATTATATATTCAATTAAGGTAACTTCTTTTTCTCAAATTAAACTTCTTTTTCTCTGATTATGTGCTCAACCATCAACTTTTTGCTTATAATTTGGTGTTTCTTCTCTAGGAGGGCATATTCGCTATTCCAACTCAAATATTGGGGACTGTGGGAAAGGCTGGTTTGCCGTCGGCATTCTAGCTTTATACATCTGTTTATGAGTTTGACTGCTGTCAGCTCATACTGAGACCTTCCGCTTGCTCTTTGTGCCTGATAAAATTAGGTTTTTGAGTCTGAGAGATGGAGGGTGAAAATGTTCTTGCTGTGAGGACACTTGGAGGCAGCCAGCCAGCCTTCCTCTGCTGACACTTGTAGGAATCATTGTGATCCAGACGAAGGCTGTTCTTCACACTTGTATGACGGCCATTTTGCTTCTTCTTTGGCTGATTCAGAAAAGGTGGGCATATTGCTTAAAAAATACAAAGTTTACTTTCTACCAGGAGGCAGATGGCAGAAGATATTTGTTTGCGGTGTTAGATTCTGTGAAGTTGGTTCTGACTTATAGTGAGTGAATGAACTTACATATAACAGAACAAAATACTGTCATGCAGTCCTGCCCCATCCTCACAGTCTTTGCTGTTTACAGCCCATGGCTGGAGCCACTGTATCGGTCTACCCCATCGAGGGCAAGCCTCCCTTGTGATGATGCTCTATCAAATGTGATGTCCTCCAGAGACTGGTCCCTCCTGATAACAGGCCCAAAGTATCTAAGATGGAATCCTAACATTCTTTCTTTAAGGAGCACCGGCAGTCCAAGGTCTAGTCAATATTTATCCCAACACCATAAATCGAATGCATGAGTTCTTCTCTGGTCATCCTTATTCATCGCACAGTTTTCACACACATTCACTTAAAGCCAGTGACAATATAATGATTTGGGTCAAGTACACCTTAGTACTCAAGCACTCTTTGCTTTTTAATACTTCAAAGGAGCTTCCCCTCTGCTCTCCCTGCCTCCCCCACCTGGTTTGCTCAGTTGTTTTAGTTCTTGGCTGCTGCTTTCTTGGGAAGGAGCCCTGGTGATGTACAGTGAACCCTCGCCACTTCACGCTTCGACTTCCGCGGCTTCACTCTATCGCGGTTTTTGCGTAACAGCACATGCTCTGTCATTA
>NW_022103908.1:8635032-8636161 GCF_000313985.2 Echinops telfairi | reverse complement strand
GGTCTTTCTGCTCCCATAAGCAGTTACGGTCGTGGAAACGCAGAAGGGCAGTTGAACCCTGCACTAGAGCGTTGCTAAGAGTTGGGATGGACTCAGTGGCAGAGAGTTTGGTTTTTGAGAGGCTTTCTTGGACACTGATTGCAGGAGCCCCGGTGGGTAAGCGGTTATAAATTGGATGGCTAAACGCAAGGTCAGTAGTTTGAAACCAATAGTTGTTCTGTTGGAAAAATGGGAGGCTTTCTACTCCTTCAAAGAAACCCATCGGGTTATTTCTACTCTATTCTATAAAGTCACCATGACTGAAGGGCAATAAGTTTGATTTGGGTTAGATAATAGGTCCAACTAAAATGACATACTTGGCAAATTCCATCTTTTATTCCTTTATTGTATTGACTTTTGATGCAGTGGGGTAGCACTTGGGAAGCTACAGAAAGTATTTCAATTTGTTTTATGCTACAATCCTATTTTTGAACTCTGTGTTACAACAATTATATATGTAAACTATAAAGCAAGAGTATATCATTTGCTTAATTTTTTAGCAAATCTATATGAGATGCTTACTGTGTGCCTAATACTGCTCTGCTTGCAGGGCACAGGTGAGCAAAGCTGACAAAACAAACAAACAAATGAACCATAAATGTGCCCTGGTGAGTTCACCTTGTAGAGGAGAGAGACTCAAATCAACAAAATAAATCGGTAAACTAAGTAGTACATGGGAAAAACAAAAAATCCCAATTGCCATGACGAGTCAATTCCAACTCCCAGCAATCGAGAAATCAGAGTAGAACAGCCCCACAGGGTTGCTGAGGGGGTACATCTTTCCAGAAGCAGACTGCCATCATTCCTGGGGAGGAGCTGTTGGGTAGGAACCACTTTCCGAGTGCTTTAACCGCTGTGTGAGAGCTTACGTTCTAAGCACCCAGTTTGCAGAAGGCGACGGATAGCAGCGAACGCCCCCATCGGTTTTCAGAGTCCGCCCATGTTGTAAGTATCCATTGAATTCCTTCTGACCATTAACGAAGGATGTGAGCAGTCTTGCTCTCAGGCAGAATGGACTGGAAAGTGCATTCCTCGCACCTTCCTAGCCAGCTCTTTGAATGGTAGTGCCCCTTAAGAATTTGCTGGGGGG
>NW_022103908.1:8630262-8634786 GCF_000313985.2 Echinops telfairi | reverse complement strand
ACCATTATGACCTTTTGCTAATAGTCTCTCTCTTCCAGATGATGCATCTTTGTCCTGTTCTTTCCTATATGAGACTTGATTGATGTTTCTGCTGAATTTAAATGTGAGAGGGGGTCTCTTTTGTACCCTAACACAACACGCTGCCACCAGAGCTCCAAATATGCCGTCACAGGTTACAAATACTATTGAGAAACATGAGCAGGGGAGGGAGACAGTACCTGTAAGTTAGAGAAGAGGGGTTTTGGTACTTTTATTGTTACCTTTGTCACTGATTTGTAACGGAGGAGATAGCACGCATTATGAAGCGTTTTCTGGGCTGTGAGACTGACAGAAGCCATGCGGTGTCATTTGTGGACCCACTGAGTGGTTTTAACCCCCGACTTTGGGTTTCTAATGAGTGAAGTACAAATTGTTGGCTCCCCCTTGACACTGGATCTTGAGATCGACAATTGTAAATAAAGATGACCATGAATGATCTGAGAAGCCAACAGTGAGAAAAGATATGGACTAGGTGAGGGAACCAGCCACACTGACCTCTGACCTTTTTCAAGCAAAAGAGGCGCAACAACAGAAGCTGGTGGTGAATGAGTGTGCGAGGGTATCAGGGAAACAGTGCTAAGGCCAGTGTGGTGTGACGGGGCCACACAAATATGGGGAAAGTAGCACAGGAAGAGACACGATCATGGGAAGCCTTGTAGAGCATTCAATTATTTTGAGATCTTTTTCTTTTCTTTTGGGAAAAAAGTAGATAGGCTAGGGAGGAGACCGATACAATGATTCTACAAGTGGTAATGGTGATTTGCCTCAGAGTGGTGGCAATGATTGTATTTTGGATGTATTTTTATAGAACAACAGAATTTGTAAAACTGGAGAATGGGAGATTTCAATGATGACTTCCTTTTTTTTTTAATGACCTGGGTACTTGGACTAATGGGAAAATTGTAGGTAGATCCTGTTCCTGAAGGTGGCTCAGAAGTTTATTTTCAGGTATGTTAAGCTTGAAATGGGCAATGAACACCCAATTGGTACAGTAGAACAGGTAGCTGAATACTATATAAAATGAGAGGCTAGAGAGAACAGATCCATACTAGAAATAAAAATTTGAAGGTGTGGTGGTTACATAATCTGTTGTCAACTTGAAACTCTTAAGAGCAAAGGGGTGGAGTTTAGCTTATCAATCAGGTCACAGCTTGATGATCTCATTTGGAGGCACGAAGGAGATAAATAGCTCGCTGGAAGTGGGACACACAAGGCACAAGGAGCTACGCTAGAGTCCTGGAGCTGGAGACCCTGCCAGTGCTGAGGTTCTTCCACTGCCATGAATCCACAAGACTTTTCACCCATGGGCCTGTGATCTGCCTGCATTCGGTGTCATTGCTTGTGTTGCATGAGTCTCAAGAGGAATTCCTGGGCGAATATCAGACTTATGGGCTAATATTGAACTCATGGACTTGATCTGGACTGGGTTGGGATGTTTTATTGAAGCATAATTGTTTCTTGATATAAAGCTCTCTCTCATACACATATGAGTGTCTATGAATTTGTTTGTCTAGTCTATCCAGACTAACACAGAAAGTAACTAGGACATTTTGTTGTGCACCATTTTCATGACTGTTAACATGGAATTATGAATTTGAGTATCATCAGCACATAGGTCTGATGTAAAGCCAGGAGATGGAATGATCTCCAAAGGAATAATGGTAAAAGAGAAGAAAGGGCATTTAATGTTGGGACTCTTAGAGCATGTAGGCATTCCACTATAAAGAGGTCAGGGAAAAGAGGAAAATATTACAAAGAATATTCAGAAGGAGTGTCCCAGAATCGAGGCGGAGAGATTGGAATGTGAGTAAGGGTTGCTGCATATAAGGCAGGGATGTGATGGATGTGATGGACTTCATATTTAGCAAGCTAGGAGGCCATAAGCAACTTTGACTTTGACAGGAGAAGCTTCACTGGACTGATGGGACTGAAGCCTTATGTGAATGTATTAAATAAAGAATAGGATGAAAGGAATTGTTGGCAAAGAACAGATACAACTATCCGGGACCCAACCATTTTGAGATAATTTGCAGCAAGGAGAGGAAAGAAATGGAGCAGCAGTTGGTGGGGTGAGTGGAGGGACTTCCAGGGAGAGATTTCTAAGCTGGGAGAAACACTGTACTGGTATGTTGATGGCAGTTTCCCATAAAGAAGTGAAATTGATGGTGAAGAAAAGTGGAGGGAGCGTCGGTGAAGCTCTGTCTTGGGTAATAGAGAGGTGCTGGGCCCAGAAAAGAAGTGGGGATCAGCCTGTTAACTTGTTTCCTGTTAACTTGTGTAGTACATTCCAATCCATAGCAGCCCTATGGGATGTGATTCAAATGCCCCCACAGGCTTTCTGAGGTGGTCATTTACAGAAGCAGACCACCACATCTTTCTTCTATGGGGTGTTTGGTGAGTTTGAACCACTGATCTTTCATTTAGCAGCTGAATGATTTAATCCTGGTGCCACAGCCTTAGAGTGTGCTTGAAAATGTCGTAATCTATGCAGGAGAAGTGGGTACTCATGGTGGCAAGGAGTGGAAATGATCCCCTCCATTTTCTCGATATGATAGGAGGTGTTTGAGGAACACTCATTGACTCACTCGGCGCCATCAATGTCATAGTATTATAAGACAGAGTAGAGGAGAACTGCCCTTCTGGCTTTCCTAGTCTGTAACTCATTACCACAGCAGAAAGCCTCACCTGTCTCCCTTGGAGAGGCTGGTGAGTTTGAACTGATGACCTTGTGGTCAGCAGTCTAACTTGTAGCCCACTACACCATGAGAGTGCCTTCTATCTGAGGAAAGAAGGTGTGAAATAGTCCTCTAAGAGAGTGACAAAATAGACTAGGGACGGTTAGTAATCTGGCTGCATAGATAAGACTTCGCCTGAACTTTATGGCTCAGCTGAGACCAGTCTTCTTGTTTGTGTGTTTCTCTTCAGCTATGAGCAGCTGTGTTTGGGGCATGGGGAACAGTCACAGAGCAGGTGGGACATTGGGTTTTCTGAGTGCTGAGATTTTACCAAGCGAATATGCAAAGGGAAGCAACAGCAACAGCAACGGAACCGTGACTCTAGGCCAAGAAGTGATGATGATGATTGATGGATTTTGCATTTTATCTGCTGGCGAAGGGAGAAGTAAGAAGCCCGGGATAACACAGTGGTTAAAGCACTCAGCTGATCACCAAAATATTTGCAGCCACAGACACCCTCCGGGGAAGTTCTACTCAGTCTTTCAAGGTTGCTGTCAACTTGAAATCAGCTCGAGAGCAGTGGGCTTTAAGGAAGAAGAAAGGGCACGAGAGGGGTGGGGGACCGTGACTATGTGACAGGGTCAGTGGTGTTTCCCTCTCAAGAGACGAGGGGATGGATGGAGCCACCATACTAAAGGCGGTGTGCACTGGAAATCTCGGAAGGCACGGCGGGAAAGTAGAAAACTCGTGACCCAGATAAACGTGAGTCTGAAACCACAACTGACACCTGCTATGTGATGTCTTGCGTTATTTAGCCTCTCTGGGCCACAGGGTTCTGCTGCGACGGTCTGTTTGTTTTATTTCTAAAGTGGGGATAATAATACCTACATAATGAAAATCTATAATAATATTCTGTCTTCATCTAGTGCTGTCATGGATGTAAAGAACCTACCATAGTGCAGAGCAAATGTTTGATAAAGGTCAGTTCCTGCATTTTTATTATACAGCGAACCCCTCAAAAGAACGAAAATCTCTCTCTTTCTTTCCCAGCCCTTTCTCTCCTCCTTTCCTTTCTCTCTCTCTCTCTCACTTACACACACACACACAGACACAAAATAAGAACTTTTTAATAGCTGAGATCAAGAATGGGTTTAGCTAGGTGTGTGTTGGGAGAAGCATATCGCAGGAAAGAGGTGGAAAGACTATACTTTGTTAGTCTGGGATTGTATTTTGCATTTCATCAACCATAGTTATGTTGAGGGAGACATATGAAGATTCTGATAAGCTGGTTTCTTTTCTTTCTTTATACAGAAGCACTTTAAGATTTAAAGCTCTGCTGTTCCATTGAGGTGTAATTGCGTGGGGTATTTTCTATGCCCTCCTTGGGAGATGTTGCTTGTATCAAAATCACCGAGGATTCGGAGTTTCTTTAGGCCTTCCCTCAGTAAGTAGACAAGTCCGTGGACGTTTCTGGAGTGCAGGGAGGGAGGCGCCCTGAGGCTGGGGGAGGAGGAAGGAGCTGTTCTGTTCTGTTAATTCCAGGTCCTCACTCTGGCTACCTGGTCACCCAACCGTTTCCAAACTTGGCCACCATGAGAGTTTTGCTAGAGAATCTCAGCCTTGGGCTCAGTCATGAGACATGTTTATGGCCTATGTCTGAAGTATTCAGTGTCGTCAGTCTGGAGAGCCGGAGTGAGAGGACAGACAGCCTAAGGAGCCGAAGCAATCGACCATCAAGTGGAGGCAAGAGAGCTGAAAGGACACCTGGAGGAAGGCGGGCTTGGTCAGAGAAGGTTGAGGAACATGGGGG
>NW_022103908.1:8619205-8630162 GCF_000313985.2 Echinops telfairi | reverse complement strand
GCACATGTACTTGTGAAAAGGTAGATCTATTTTCTTTGGGCTCCCCTTTAGGCAGTGAGAGGTTTGATGATAGAAAGGGGCGAGTTCTTCCTGAGTGATCTTGAAATTCTATGCACAGGGACCGTGTGTGAGGTCATAGTAGATGGCAGGCCGGCAAGAGTCAGCAGCTGGGCCAGGAGGGCCAAGCGGAAGGTGGACAGCAAGGAGCCCTGGAGAACGTAGGTGTTGTTGTTGTTGGTGGTGGTGGTGTCGAAAAAGAAAAATATTAGAACTAGGAGAAACTGCTAAAGGGAGTGCTGGAGAAGGGGGTGGAGGGGGATGGGTGGGTGTCAATGTGGGTCCGCACCCCTGAAACATGCTTCTGGGTGAAGAGGTTGGAAGCACCTCTTCTGAGAACAGGAACTCCAGGCCCTCAGGGAGGGTGCTCAGGCGTCAAGCCCTGCTGCTGGGACTCCGCCACCCTTTAGAAACGATCAAGGATGCCATAAAAAGCAAGCCCGCATGGAATGGTTTTCTGTTTTTCTTCCATCCAGGATGTGCATTAGGCACTGCGCTGAAAAAGCAGAGGCGGCAGACCTGGCAAACGTGGAAGAGAAAACATTTCAGCCATCCAAAAAATCATGAATGAAACCTGTTGGCCTTTTAACACCACCCAGGGCATTCAGTCCTGGGGGGGCTTGGGTGGCATCGAGGCTACCAGTTCAAGGACAACGTCGTCCTCACAGCCTTGGAGCAGCCGGCCAACCTTTCTGCATGCATCCGGAGCGGAGGCCCTTTCGCAGCCAGCCTCTGTGCCTTTCTGCCATGTCCCTTTGGCTGGGAGGCGCTTGTTTTCAGGAGCGCCATTGTGGGCGCCCCAGCTTTGCACTGCAGTTGCCTTGGCGCAGTTCCTAAGGCGCTGCTTGCCTGCCTCCTCCTCCTCGGGGATTCAACGCCCCTCTCCGCTGCCTTCTCCCCACCCTTCTCCACCCAGAGAGATGGGCCAGCTCTGCCTTTGGCTGGCAGGGGTCCAGAGATTCCTTCCTGCCTGATTCCCAACTCCAGGGAAAATCCTGTAAAGCGGACCCCGTCGCTGTCAACCTGAACGGAAGGGCCACTTCGACCTGCTGGCGCTGACCGGGCAGGTGAGTTAGGGAACCTGAAAGGTCAGCATCTTCCTGGCCTGGAGGGCTCGGTGGACCTCAGCTATGGACAATTTCCAGAACCCACTTGCAAGTGGGCGGGGCAGAGCTGCTAATTCGGCGCCGAGGAGTCAGTCATTGGGACCTAGATGGGTGTGGCTGAGGACACAGATGGCAGGGCCTTGTTAGGGGAGGCAGGGCTGAGGCTGGGCTAGGCTGAACGGGACAGCCGTGGGTCTGATTCACCCGGGAAGGCACCCTGTGTCTCAAGGACCCTGCATGCTACACTATCTCAGGGTCATGTTCTCTGGGTGTGTTTGTTTCTCTTTTGTTATCCTTTAGCTGTTGACAAATAGCAATATTAAGGCTACGTTTGAGAGGCTGCCACATATGACCTGCTATAGAGTCATTTGCATCTCCTCCCGATTACAAGTTGGGTGCTTACTCCTGTGGCCATCATCCCCAGTGTATGCTTAGAATTTGGGCTTCTGTGTGGTTTACTAATGAGCTCGATTTGGGCTCTCAGGAGCAGCCTAGACACAGAAATAAGCAAGCACAAAACGGGACATGTGTCAGGGGTCAAGGGATAGATGTCATGTGAATATAACCAAGGGACTGAGGCTCCTGATAAGGTTCTTCCTCTACAGGTGACACACAGAGAGCTGCCCACGCACCGTAGCTGCCACTTTAAATGTGAACTTCTTACCCTGGGGCCTGGTGGTTACCAGTTTGCCTGCGAACTGCAAGACCTGCAGTTTGAAACCACTAGCAACTCCTCAGGAGAAAGAGGAGGCTTATTATTCCCGTAAAGATTGACCGTCTTGGAAACCCACAGAGACCGTTCTTCCCTGTCGTATAGGATCGATACCAGTCGCTGGCAGTGAGTCTGCGTGTTTTGTACCTTGAGAAAATAAACATCTGTGCTGCAAAGGCGATGACCTGTAACATGCCTATAACAGCAGCACTGGGAGACTAGCTAATTCGCCCAGATCTCTGCAACCATTTGATATTTCTGGCTGTGGGGCTCCATCCTCCAAAAGGCTCCATACATGGAGATCCCAGCTAGTCAAGTGACTTTACCTGCGACCCAAACTTGGTGACCTGGGCTGTTGCTCCACCCTGCTGTTACCGCCAGGATCTCTCTGTCAAAAAAACACCACAGCTCACCACACCACACCTCCAGGACCTCACCACAGGAAGTTCATGAACTCCTCCCTCAGTTCATGCTGTTTCAGACACACCCTTTGCCTCACTGCCCTTAGATTTCCCATCAGGCCACACCTTTTGGTAAGGATGGTCTACTGACCCTAGAAGAGTGACCGATCACTGCCCTGCATGTGCCTTCAACATGTCGTAGGGTCCTGGGGTGGAGAATGGGGCTGAGAGGCTGCCGAGGATAAGTCAAGTCCCTTTTAAGCTGAGACAGTTCAATGGGGATTAGCTAGTCCTTTCTCCTGGCTTTGGGTTCCGTGGTCCCAAATTAGGGTATTTGTTTTCATGAATTATGATTATGTAAGGGGAAACTCTTCCTTGCCAACCATCTCAATGAAGATCAGAAATATTTAAACTCCGACTAACAGCTCTGCAGTCTACTCCTTTTCCTCTTTTCCTTCCTTTGTTTTCCCTTCCCAAGTCCCTTGCCTCTATTTCTATTTCTAAGTTTGAAATAAGTAAGTTAGAAATGTGAGTCATCTCCTTAGTGCAGTGGTTCTCAACCTTCCTGATGCCATGGCACTTTAATACAGTTCCTCATGCTGTGGTGACCCCCCAACCATAAAATTATCTTCGTTGCTACTTCATCACTGTAATTTTGCTGCTGTTATGAATCGAGCAACCCCCGTGAAAGGGTCGCTTGACCCCCAAAGGGGTCATGACCCACAGGTTGAGAACTGCGGCCTTAGTGGGACAGGTTATTCTAGCATAGAATAGAAATCCCTGGCCTAGATGATCTTGATTCATAATTTATGTTTTAAAAACCTACCAGTTCTATCTCAAAACCCCACTGCCATCGAGTTGATTCTGACTCACAGCAATCCTTCTGAGACGAACTCTTTATGGGAGTAGAGGGCCCAGTCTTTCGCTCATCTAGTCTCAAAAAGATTTGTTTTCTAGACTGTGTTAAGAAATAAAGGCCTGTGATCAGATATTTTCTATGTAACAGGAATCTAAAGTCTTAATTCTAAAAAGTGTAATCTCTCATTTTCTGTTGGGGTTTACAGGAGATGTTTGCTGAATGTGCAGGGATCTGAGTTCGAGTCTGAGTTGAGCTTTTATTGGCAAGACCGCATACCCACCCCCTCATCATTCTTAGGCACAGTATCTTTAGAGACCTTACATGGGAAGACTTTGGAAAGCACAATGCATTTCATGATACAAAAGACTTTTGAAGTGGTAGCTAAGTGGGTATGGGGGTACACTTCCACCTTGCAGTCACCTCAAGGATTTGAGATCCCTTGTAGATATTAGAAAGGATGCACGGATGAAAATGGAAGGACAGTGAATATGGGCAGAATATCTTTCTGTAGCTGCATATTTATTTATTTCCCTCTTATTTTGTACTTTGAATATTTGATATTATTCATGGTGATCACATCCTTTTTCATTTATTAAGCTTGCCAGTGTACTAATTTCATGTAATTGTCCTTTTTGCACTAATATAAGAAAAAAAGCCTTTTAAAATTCCTCTAGTTCCTAAATGCCACCCCCCCTCCCCGCACTATCATGATCCCACTTCTACCTTGCAAGTACAGCTAGAACAGAAGATGTACACTGGTACAGATAGGAACTGGAAACACAGGGAATTCAGGGTGGATAATCCATTCAGGACTAGTGGCGTGAGTGGTGATACTGGGAGGGTAGAGGGAGGGTGGGTTGGAAAGGGGGAACTGATTACAAGGATCTGCATGTGACCTCCTCCCTGGGGGATGGACAACAGATAAGTGAGTGAAGGGAGACATCGGACAGGGCAAGATATGACAAAATAATAATTTATAAATTATCAAGGGTTCTTGAGGGAGGGCCGAGTGGGGAGGGAGGGGAAAATGAGGAGCTGATGCCAGGGGCTTCAGTGGAGAGCAAATGTTTTGAGAATGATGAGGGCAATGAATGTACAAATATGCTTCACACAATTGATGTATGTGTGGACTGTGATAAGAGTTGTATGAGCTCCTAATACAAATAAAAGAAAGAAAAAAAAATTTCCGACAATTCTCAAAGCCTGTTTCATTGAAGACACATTTCTGAGTCATGGCTGCAAGCAAAAACACGAAAGAAAGTGAAATGGATGTGAGGGTGTAGCACATACAAATTAAGGAACTACTATAACCTATTTACTCCCCATTGGATTACTGAAGTTCACACCAGTGTACTACCAAAAAGAAAAAGGAAGAAGCCAAATGCCCTGCCATTGAGTTGATACCAACTCACAGCGACCCTGTAGCACAGGCTAGAACTGTCCCTGTGAGTTTCTGAGACTGTAACTGGTTAAGGAGTAGAAAGCCTGGTCTTTCTGCTTAGGAGTGGTTGGTGGTTTAGAACTTCTGCCCACATCATAACGACTAGACCACCAAGCTGTGAAACGTCTTGCAATCATAAACTTCTTAAGCTTTGTTTAAAACAGGATCTCTGAAGTGTATTTGATCACGGAGTCCTGTAAAAGCATAATCTTTCTTGTACCCTTTTTTGACTCTTAAGAATGCCTAGTATATGTAATTTGTTAGCTGATTAACCATTTGAAGCCTTGAGTTATTTCTTATACTAATTATTATTCAATCTTTCATGCATTTGTAATGAAATTATCTCCACTTGGTATTTATTTGCCATGTAGGATTGTTGGTGTAATATATCTTACTGAGTAAGTTATCTTGGTTTTGCCTGCTAGTTAGACTACTGTTAAGGGTGAGCGTAGTCTTTTCTGTAGAGGTCGGGTTTTTTCTGCTGCCTAACAATTAAGAAGATGCACGTCTTGGGACAGAAAATGGAAACGAGACTGGCAAGTAAGTAGAGGAGGAACTCCATTCACCGTGGGTCTCATTATCGCGATGGCATTTAAATGATCATAATTATAACCTAGTATATTATAACTTCTTATTATAAAATTATTAGAACACTAATTAGCATTTAATGTGCATTTAAATATGTATTCTGCCATGTGACAAGTACTTGTTATTCCTTTTAATTCTGAAAACAACCTGATGAGGAAGGCATTATTAGTGCCATTTTCCCAGAGGTATAAAGCCCTGCTTGGTGCAAGATCTAAGATTGGTCACTTTGAATCTACCCAGTGATTCTGCAAAAGAAAAGCTGGAGGATTTGCTTCTACAAAGATTACAGCTGAGAAAACACCATGGAGCAGTTTGGAACCCAGGGGATTGCCATGAGTCAAAATTTGATGTCATTCAAGGTCTACATATGGCCTCCTCCCTGGGGGACGGACAGCGGAGAAGCGAGTGAGGGAGACGTTGGATGGGGTAAGATATGATAAAATAATAATTTATAAATTAGCAGGGGGAGGGGGCGCGGGAGGAGTGGGGAGGGAGGGGAAAAAATTGAGCTGACGCCAAGGGCTCAAGTGGAAAGCGGGTGTTGTAAGAATGATGAAGTCAACACATGTACTAATGTGCTGGACACACATGATGTATGTATGGATTGAGATGAGTTGTATGAGCCCCTAATAAAATGATTTAAAAATTTTTGATGTCGTTGAGTTTGTTTGTTTGGTTATTTGGCATTTGGTTTGTATATCTATCAATGGATTTGACTCTATATAGATACTATGTAGCACATGTGAGATTTGAGGTAAGTGCTATCTGACTTCAAAGCTCATAATCCTAAACATTCTGTCACTTGTGTCTCTGAATCAGAAATCCTTGAAATTTCTTAAAACAAGCAACCATCTAAGTGAGGTGTCAGCTAAATCCACACAGAAGAAGCACACCAGCCTGTGTGATCCAGAGATTGTAAATAATAATATCCAAGATCAGAAGAGAAAACTGTATTAGGACTTAGATTCTGAGCACCTTGTATGCTGAAGTCTATGAATAACCACAACCCCCCCCACATTTATTTTCAGCATCCCCACGTGCATTAAGCTTCGGAAGGATGCCCTCTGATCACAGACTCGGTGGGAACCACCTTGCTATCAGGCAGAGTGCATTGGAAAGTGGATTAATGGTGATGTAGTCAAGTTAAAATATAACACCTTACGATTTAGTCTCCATTTTGAACCATTTTAAATTTATTCTAGTTTTTGTTATTTTCTACTTCTTTCTTGGACGGTCTATTTTGTTATTGTTGTTGGGCTGCAGGGTCGTGTACTTTTCTTTATAGGCAATCAGGATAGGTACACCTATGGCAAAAGTGATTGGATTAAGAGTTCCATGCAGGAATGAGGGGCTAATAAGAATGAGTACAAGAAGAAAGAAAATGTTCTAAAATTGACGTTGGTGATGATTGTAGAAATCTTCTAATAAAACCATTTAATAAAAATTAAATAAAACTGTTAAAATAATAATAAAGAACTACCTACAATGGGTGCAGCTCGTTGTATGTATGTCATACATCAATAGAATTAAATACGCCTTTATTTGGTGAGCCATCCTTGAGTGTGCTTTCAGGGTAATGACATGCAAAGGCAACTCCCGCCTGCACATGGAGTCAGACAGGGAGCTAAGCAGAGTGCCTGCTCTCGACCTCGGAGATGAATCAGTATGGGTTCTATGCCCGGCCGCCAGGGCAAGGTTTTGTCTATATGTTAATTTCCCGTTTGCTCTCTCAGCGGTTGAGAGAGTGAGTAGCAGTTGGTTCCGTTGTACACGGGATGCTATGAATTGGAATGGACTCGAAGAGTCCTCACAACGACAGCTGTTCATAGGTTTAAATATTGGTCTTTACGTCGGTTGTGAGATGAGGATTAATAAACAAAACTTAAGTGTTGAGATTAGACCAGGGAGTTAAAGGGCCGCAGTTTTCCTCTGCATTTACAATGGCAGATAACTAGCAAGAGATTGCCAAGAGAAGACCCATGTCAGGAGCCAAGACTGGTCCTGGCAGGAGTTTGTCTGCTTTTGCTTGTATCATGTCTGGAATTCTCTCCAGAAGTTAGCCCTTCCAAGTATTTGGCATTTTCTAAAATATATCTTCTCTAACCAATCTCTACGAAGCTATTTCAAGGAAAGCAGAAGAAGGGTTCAACATTTGTTTGTAGACCCTATCATGCTGAGTATGTTGACTCGTCCCAAGCAACGAAAAGGCTCCCTGCCATCTAGTCGATGCCGACTCACAGGGTCTCTATAGGACACGGTAGAACCACCCTTGTGAGTTTCTGAGACTGTAACTCTTTATGGGAGTAGAAAACCCCCATAGTGGTTTCAAACTGCTGACCTTGCAGTTAGCAGCCCGCTGAGAAACCATTATGTCATCAGAGCTCCTTTGTCCCAAGTAGGTGCTAACTAAATAGGAGGGAACTTCAAAGAGTTCATGGGAAAATTGAATGAAAATATAATGACATTTTCCCATGAACTTAAACGAGCCCCCTCGTGCTATTTAACATATAAGACCAAGGGCCTCGTGAACATAGCAATGGAGGGTGTTTGGGCGCAGAGTAAAACTTCACTCAGCATGTTGTATCTGCTAGCAAGCAAGTGTGGGGTTAATGATGAAATAGCTCATCACTGGTTCTGAAGTATCCTCATTTGCTTAAGGTATTCTGGCTAGTTGAGTTTTCAGTTGCTTATCAATTAAATGGTGGTTAGCCTTTTATATGCTATCATTTCGCAGCAGGCGACTAATCAGTATTTCATTGTGGCTTTCAAGCGCATGATGTAAGAAGACCTAAAATGGTTCTAATTTCAGAAAGGTGCTTTTCCAAATTATTTTTTACTTGAGAAGAAGGCCCACAAAACAGTTATCCGGAGCTTCTATTATATTGAATGGTTTTGACTTAATTAACATTGTGTCTCTACCCCAGAAATTATTTTCTAACAAATGCTTCTTGCTAAATGAGATTGTTCCATACAGGGGCACTAGCTCTATCCCCTGGCTACCACTGCACACTCAGGAGAAAATTGTATTTCCATAAAATTCAAATACATTTTCCTAGGTTCCAATCTAATGTCTTTATCTCTGGAGATGTCACCCAGCTCTTTCAAAGAAGCCAAGAATGGGCACCTTCTGTCCAAACTACACTGTGCTCCTGTTTCTGATAATTAACACTGCAGTCTGCATTGGATGAAAAGCAAGAAGGACAACAAAAAGCTACAAGACTTCAATAAAGAGGCCTATAAGCCAGCTGTAGCTACTTCGGTCTGGTGGTATGTGTCTGGTTCTTACATATTTCAAAGTCATGACACTGAAACTTGCCCTTTTCACCTCTGTTGTGATCTCAAAGCCAAATGTCATGTGCCAAGGGTTGGGTCATATTAGAAATGGGTGCGGCAATGCAATCAGGATCTTGAGACATCTTTGAGGCATTTCGCATGCCTGTGAATTCGTAGGACAGTACTAGCATTTCATCTCACCATGAGGCAATGAAAAGGGGTGGGTGATTAGCATGACACTGTTTTAAAGGAGCCCATGGGTGGTGCAAATGGGGAAAGCACTGAATTGCTGATAGGTTGGAGTTTTGAGTCCAACCAGTGGCATCTTGAAAGAGAGGACTGGTGATCGATTAAAAACAAAACACAAACAAAAATCCATCAGCCAAGGACCACATTTCTGCTTTGGCACACGTGAGGTCGCCACATGTTGGAATGGATTGAACAGCAACTGGTCCTTTTTTGAGAATTACTCTCTCGTGCTGTAGAGGGAAGTGTGCACAGCAAAGAAGGTTCCTCTCTAGCAAGTTTGATATAAATTGTTCCATGACCCGTTCCAAATTTTAACAAGGTTTTCAGTGTCAGCATTCTCCTGGTTTCCATTCTATGGACTCTGTGTCTATGGGTCTAGTTTGCCCGTCCACCTGACCGTCTCATTTTTTATTTTGTCTAAGTGTGGACCATCTGCTCTCCTACAGTGGGTTGTTTAAAGAAGCACATCATCCAAGAAAGTTTTAAACCGATCTGTTGTTTGTTAGCCAGGGGACCTCCAGAAATAGCTCCAGTTTCAAGTTCAAAGGCAGCAGTCTTAGACGTTCCTCGAATTGCTATTGGGTCAGTTGGTCTGGCCTTTATAAGGAATTGGAATTTTGTTCTATGTTATTCTTCCATTCTATCTCAGATCGTCTACTGTGTCCCTGACCAGAACAGTCATCGTGGAAACCTGGCTAAATTCCTCAACATCTAGGATCTTCAATGTTAAAGTCCTACAACGACTTATAACCAAAAGTAAAGTCTATCAAATACATTTTTTTAAAAAGCTGAGATCAACTCTTGGAAGCCTTGTCCGCAGTCAAGGTTAGATAAAGTGACTGTGTTCTGGGGAGGTGAGGAGCCTTAGAGGTTGGTTGCTGGTTCCCTGGAAATCCCTCTCCCCGAACGCCTTGGCCCGAGTCCCAGGGCCTGGAAGCAGTTTGAAATGTGAGACACAGCAGAGCTTGGTGCCACCTTTCCTGAATAAGGTTTGGGAGGCAGCAAGGTCTCTGGGTTCTTCCAAGACACAGGGCAGGGTAAACATCATGAGCATGGAGATGCTAGAGGGCCTGGGGGAGGGGCAGGCAGGTGGTGTGGGAACACCTGCTGACTTTTTCAACCGGGGTGACGCCCACATTACTATCAAATGTTTGTGCAGTGTTTCAGCAGCCATTTATAGTAATCTTCTTTCATAGTTAAATATAACAACATAAACTCAGCTTACATGTATTAATACACCGACGAGTCTAAAACGCTGCAATCATTTACTTTTTGAACCTTCTAGGGCTCTCTGGCCAGAGCTGTCATTACCTCCCATTCCAACGGTGCTCTGAATCAGGTGGTTTTGTTTGCACGTGCTACAAGCACGTGCTGTTGGTTGCACTACTGCTGTTTTTTTATAGTCACTGATTTTATCAAAATGTCTGCAGTTCTCTGGTAACTAGTATTTGCAATCCTATAAGAAGGGGCTTCAAAAAGTGCACTTTCTGGGGGGGGGGGGCGTTAATTAATTCTCACCCTCCAGCCAACTTTTTGAAGCCCCTTTGACTCAATCGTTTTTGAGCATCAAGCAGTCGTTAAAGGAAAAGGAAAAAATAAAAGAATTTCGCTCAGTAATATTGCGATTAATAATGTCGTGATTCAATGCAGAAAGATTTTATGAGAATTTTATTAGTAGCATTCAGATGATCTAAGAAATATTACATTCAAGCAACTAACTGCTATATTTACTATAGATGCTTAAAATTGATAATAAACATTAAGGATTCCATAGGGTTTGGGAGGGGGAGAGACCCACCGGAGTTGTCACCATGAATTACTGCCCTGGGTGACACCAATCCCAGTGACGTCATTGGAGCAATGCGAAGGCAGGTGGGCTTCTGTCAGCTCCCTGGAGTCTGTGTGTTCTCCAGCAGGGGCAAGGGGAATTGGACCATTTTCTATGCATTGTGCAAATATGGCCAAAAAAAAAAAATAGAGTTCAAGAGGCTTAATGTTCAGTGTGAGATAAAAGTTAACTAGAAATATGTAGATGGATTGCCAAGCTCCAAAACAGCTTGGCATTGATGCTGCTCTGGTACTTGGTCATTGATACTGCTCTGGTATCAACCCCCTCATTGATACTGCTCTGGTATCAACCCCCTCATTGATACTGCTCTGGTATTTGGTCTTTGATACTGCTCTGGTATCAACCCCCTCTTTGATACTGCTCTGGTACTTGGTCATTGATACTGCTCTGGTATCAACCCCCTCATTGATACTGCTCTGGTA
>NW_022103908.1:8617691-8619105 GCF_000313985.2 Echinops telfairi | reverse complement strand
TACTGCTCTGGTATCAACCCCCTCATTGATACTGCTCTGGTACTTGGTCTTTGATACTGCTCTGGTATCAACCCCCTCATTGATACTGCTCTGGTGCTTGGTCAAGTCCTTCCTGAAACTTCAATACAACTCTGGTAGAAGGCCATGATTAGACTTAGATAAAGCTGGTATCACTTGGCGGTCTATGCTGTTAATGCAAAAACGCTGTATCAGTTTCATAGATAAATCCAGTTACGGATTGCTAAAGGATTCCCAGGTGGCATGACACATGGATTAGACTCCTATCAGAGAGTTTGGTGGCTCATCACGAGACAGGCTTGGCAATTTGCGGCAGAAAGGTCACCGTCATGAATTCTGGATGGGGCAGCTCTACACACACGGTCACCATGAGTCAGAGTCAACCTGATGGCAACTACCAAGTACAACATAAATCCACTGCCGTGGAGCTGATTCCACTCAGAATAACCTTAGAGGCTATAAATCTTTATGGGAACAAGAAACGGCATCTTTAGTCCACAGAGTGGCTGGTGAGTTTGAACCTCTGACCTGTGGTCAGCAGCCCAATGCCTAGACCACAGTGCCACTAGGGATCCCACAGAAATCATAAACCCCAAACTCACTGCCATAGAGTTTAGTACAGCTGTACAGGAGCTCTCATGGTGTTGTGGTTATGTGTTGGGCTTCTAACTGCAAGGTCAGGAGTTTGAAACCACCAGCTGCTCCATAGGAGAAAGATGGGGCTTTCTACTCTTGTGAAAAAGTTAGTCTTGGAAATTCACAGAAGCAGCTCTACCCTGTCCTACAGAGTCACCATGAGCAACAATATAGATACAAAAAGGATGTACTACTCCTTACTCACACTGTGGACCCAAACTCATTCCCATGACAGGAGTGATAGGCAGAGTCCTGGTGGCATTGTGGCTTATGAATTGGGCTGCTAACTGCAAGATCAGTGGCTTAAAACCACCAGACACTCTGCAGGAGAAAGATGAGGCTTTATTTTTTATAATCTTAGAAAGATTAAAGATTTACAGTCTTGGAAAGCCACTTGGTCCTCTAGAGTCACTATGAGTTGGAATTGACTTGATGCTAGTGAATTAAAAAAAAATCATTTTACTGGGGGCTCAAACAGTTCTCATCACAATCCATACATCCATCCATGATGTCAAGCACATTTTTACCATCATCATGTTTGCCATCATCATTTTCAAAACATTTTGCTTCTACTTGAGCCCTTGGTATCGGCTTTTCATTTTTTTCTCCTCCCTCCCTCTTGAACCCTTGATAATTTATAAAATGTTTTCCCCATGTCTTACACTGACCAATGTCTCCCTTCACCCACTTTTCTGTTGTTTGTCCCCTAGTGAGGGGGTTATATGTAGATTATTGTGATCGGTTCCCCCTTTCTCCCCCC
>NW_022103908.1:8614686-8617591 GCF_000313985.2 Echinops telfairi | reverse complement strand
TTCCCCTCCTGGTATTGCTCCTCTCATTATTGGTCCTGAGGGGTTTATCTGTCCTGGATTCCTGTGTTTCCAACTCTGATCTGTACCCGTGTACATGCTCTGGTCTGAGGCCAGCGGATTTTTGACAGGAGCATATTGGTATCTACGAAACTCCATTGTGATCCTAGGTGCTCCTGCATCCTCTCCATCCGTGTGTTCAGTTCCACTCCATCTTGCCCTTTTTAGATTTCATCTGCAATTGTGGTGACCAGTGTTTTGAAAAGTAATCAACAGCTATTATCTTTATTATTTGAACAGTCTGGCCAGTGTTAAATAACAAAGTGCACTCAGATACGAATCTTATCATGACCAGAGGCTACTGAATGCACAGTGGTTCCCCTTCTATTTTAACTTCTGTTCGCCTCCAACACAGAAAAGAAAGCCCATTGTAAGGGGACACGTCCTAGATTTTTGTGAATTGTGGGTTTTGCATCTAAACCATGTTGTTTTGTTAGCAATAAAGGCAACTCTTTCCTACAAGGTTTGTGTAGGAAACCACCACCCAGCGTAGCACCACACAGGTGGCAAATCAGTACTTTCCAGATTGTTCTTTTCCACCTGGTAGCAGTACAGTTAGGAGGAGGGTGCACTTGGCAAAGGCAGAGAAGCCAGATCTTATACCCAGCTCTCCACCTGCCAACGGTGGGACTTTGCTGAAGTCCTTTCTCTCCCCAGAGCCTCGGTTGTCTTACCTGTAAAGTGGATGTTCTGACTAGGTATCTCCCGGGTCCTTGTGGAGGCGGCGATGGCTTGCTCCCTGGGCGCTCATTCACGGTGAGATGGAAACTGAAAAAAAAAGCCGAGGTCAGTAGCTGGACCCACTGTTGAGGAGCATTAACCATTCTGATTTTGTAAACACTGGATCATGTCACATCCTCACTGCCAGGATGGGCAACACACAGCTTGGCCCTGAGTGGCATAATCAAGTGCGGTTTAGAAAACTGACCTTTGTTTCTGGAGCCCCTGGTTCATGCAAATATCTAACATGCTAGGCTAGGCTGCTAAATGAAATGTTGGAGGTTCACGTTCACTGAGAGGTGACTCAGAAGAAAGGGCTGGAAATCTGAGAAATCGACCATTGGAAAAAACGATGGAGCACAGTTCTACTGTGACAAGCAAGGTGTTGCCATGAAGTGGAGTGGATTGAAGAAGGACTTTGTTAATTTTTCAAATCTGTGTTATTAGGGGGAGATGGGGATAGCTATTGACTGGGGGGAGAGGCCAGTTCATCAGACTCAGCAAGGGAATACCTCATCGTCACCATCTTCAGCTCTTCCTTCGTCTTCCTCAACTTCCTCAGTAACTCACTGCTCAGGGGAGGGCCCCCAGACTCTGAGATGAGAACTCAAACACATGCACTTTTTCAGAGGTGATTTCAGTAAGATATTGGGAGGTCAAACTGAAAGAGGAACGTTAACTCAAGGCACTGGATGCTTTCTCCTGTGGAAGGCTTCTGGAATATTGGGCGAGATATGTCCCCAAGTTACTCTTCGCTGCTGGGTTGACCAACCTGAGATATTACAAGACGCCTTTCCATTCTTCACTGCAAAAGGGTGTTAGATCCCTAACTTTTGTCCTTCCCTCTGCATGATCTGTGGACAGAGAAAACCTAAGGGTGGAGAGGCACTGGTGCTTGGAGCAGGTAGTGGGTGGTGTGGATGGAAATGGGCATAGTGATGCCAAGGGGCGATGGGAAGGACACAATGGCATTGGCCACATCAACCTGATCCAGGGAATAATACTTGTAGTGTTCCCAGAACCCCTTTTTTGCTGTCCAAATCCTCTTACTCACATTCATTTGCCATTTATCATCTAGAATACAATTATTTGGCTCTTACTGTTTCTACCATTATCTACCCATTAGCAAGACACATTCTTGTATATGCTTGACTGCCATTCTTTTCTAAGCCCTTCCTTCCCATGGAAACATTTCCTTAGTCATTTAGATTCACATACTTTCTGGCACATACATATTGAATATAGCTACAATTGACTTAGTTATCTACTTAGAATTTTATACTCTTTCATGATTTATTGATTTCAAAGGTCTTTCCCACATGATTTTAAGTATTTCTTTAATGACTATCCATTTAGCATTTGTTGTGTTGTGTTCCCTTCCTTTTTCCTACCCAACATTTATCTTTGTTTTTTTAAGCTTAAACATCATTAATTCAAGGAAGTCTTCTGTGAACCCTATGATTAGTTGTGCTTTCATGTTGTTGTTGTTACTAGGTGTCCTTGAGAGCTTTGGGCTCATGATGGTCCCATGTACACACAAACAAAACACTGACAGACCCAGCAGAAAGTGAAGGGCCAAGAGGGCAGCGCTCCACTCTGGGTCTCTCTCGAATGCAAAGGCCGCACACCCAAGAAAGTGGCAGCAGACTGCAATAGATTGCTAGGTTGGGCTCTGTCCCTGCCTTCACCCAGGAGCAGTCTAAACATCATAGTAAGGTTTTAATAATAGCTAATAATATATTAAAAGGACCAAGAAGTTGAATCAACTCAATAGATGGCCTAATTAGCAAGCTTGAAGACAAGTCATATCTAAGATACATCATAATCTGCTGGAATAATAATTTAAAAAGCACATAAAGAAAATCTGAAGAAGGCCTAGGAATTATGTGGGACACGATCAAACATGTGATCATGATCAGAATTCTAGGACAAAAATAGACACCCTCACCCCCATCTCCAACCCTGCAAAAAAACGAAAACAAAAGAAGGAGGCAAGGCACAGAAAAAATTGTTGAAGAGTTTTGGGGAAAACAAACAAACAACACAATTAATTTTCTCAACCTCATAAAAAAGGAGAGACCTGGAAGTGTCCTTCCTGGGGAGGAGATGAGCCAGTCAGGGTGCAGTG
>NW_022103908.1:8604992-8614090 GCF_000313985.2 Echinops telfairi | reverse complement strand
CACACACACACCCTGGCCTAAAATAAAAAGACAAGCAAAGTGGCTTGAGAGCACCTTGGGAGAAATGAAAAATTACCTACAAAGGAGAATCCAAAAGATGCAGTGGGAATCTTGTAGGCAAGAGGCGATGAGCAAGCATAAAACTCTGAGAGAAAAAAAGCCAACCTGGAATCATATCCCAAGTGAACAGGTCCTTTGGCCTGACAGTGTCATTAGGACATGTCCAACGAACCAGTGAAATGCAGTGAGCTGAGATTTAAAAACACGGCAGCGCTCAGAAGTCAACTCACGTAACAAAGCATCCAAAATCAAGCAGACCTATAAGACTGAGATAGCGAACCACAGATATCAATTTATAATGAAGACGATACAAACTTACAAAAAATGGGGATAGTGGAGAACTTCCAAAGGGAGAGGAAACAAAATTGATAAAAGACTGAATCTTGGGAAGAAATGAATGAATGTCAAGGTAACCTCAAGGGAAATGAATGTCTCATGAAAATAAAACAATAGGAAAATAAAAAGATTCAATAAACCATAATGCACCCACAATGAATAAAATGGCAGAAAAACCCACATGCAAAATGAACTAAGCACAGAGAATATTTTGGAACAAGGAATTCAGCAGCATCACAAAAATACACACACAGCAAAATGGCAGCAATAAACTCATCCCTATTGATAATAATGCTGAATATAAATGAATTCACAATTTGAACAATGTAATCAATGTCACTAAATTATACATGTAGAAACTGGAATTGGTATCTTTTTTTTGCTGTGCACATCCTCAATGTCCAAAAAATAAATAACATTTAAAGTAGAAGATCCGAAACAGTCTACTGGTTTAATCCCAAACACAAAGACCAATGGGATTGAATGGAGAACCCCAAAGTAAGCTCATCTATCTATACACAACTGATGTTTAACAACGTGTCTAAGACCATTCAACGGGGAGCAACTAGTCTCTTTAACAAGGAGTGCTGCCAAAATTGAATATCCACTTGCAGAAAATTGAAACGAATCACACCTCAAGCAAAAATGATTTTTAAATGGATCAAAGACCTAAAGGTGAGAGCGAAAATTATTAAGTTCCTAGAAAACAGATAATGAGGGCACCTAATTCTTTGCCTAGTCCATAAAGCACAACTAAAGATGCGTGAACAACAAGATAAATCAGAAAGCTGAGACCTCTTAAAATTTAAGTTCTTATATAATCAAAAGAGGAAAGGAAAACATACTGAAATCTTGGTGAATCTGCACAACCTGATCAAGGTAAACCAAGATAGTAAGAAGTGGATTGCTGCAAATAGAGCTAGGTTAAAAGATCTTTGGCAATGACATAGCTGATATGTGCCTAATCTCTAAAATATATTGGAAACAACAACTCAACTACAACAATACAATTGAATAAAAGAATGGGCAAAGGACCTGAAGAGCTAATCCACTAAAGAGGATATCCAGGTGGTTAACAAGCACGTGAAATGATCCTCACGGTTTTCAGAGAGATGCAATTCAATACTACAAGGAGATACCATCTCATCCCTGCAAAACGGGCACTAATAAAAACAGCAGATTCTGATAGCATTGAGGAGTGATTGAGACTCTTAGACACCAGTGATGGGATTGGAAAATGGAACAACCACTATGCCTAACAGCATGGTGCTTTCTTAGAAAAATTAGATATGGAAATATCTCAGGAGGTTCTAGTCTCACCCCTATGTGTATATTATAGAGATCTGAGGGCATCTCTATATGGGACACAAATAGACACATGGACATGTACATTTATTGCAGTCTTATTCATAACAGCAAAATAATAGAAACAATCTAAGGGCCCAACAGCAGATGAATATATAAATGTATTGTGTTACCTACATATAATAGAATACTAAACAATTATAAAGAAAAATAATAAGTCCGAAAAATCTTACAACATGGAAAAGTCTGGAAGACATTATACTGCATGAAAAATAACTCAATCGGGAAAGGACAAATATTACATAGCTGCCTTTTATAAAAGGAGCCCTGGTGGTGTAGTGATTACATCCTGGGCTGCTAACCACAAGGTTAGCAGTTCGAAACCACCAACTGCTCTACTGAAGAGGGGGCTTTCCACTCCCATAAGGAGTTACGCTCTCAGCAACTCACAGGAGCAGCTCTACCCTGTCCTGGAAGGGCACTAGTAAGGGGCATCAACTCGAGGGCAGTGAGGTTGTCTCTTTTTTTAAAATATACAAAGTAAGAATAGGTGAACATACAGATGTCTATCAGAAATAACCTGCCCCTCAAAAAAACAACCACCCCAAACCCCAAATTTTATTCTAACTCATAGCAACCATATAGGATAGAGTAGAATTGCCCCTGTGGGTTGTAGGGCTGACATCCTTATGGATGTGCTTAGTAATGTAATTTATAATCCACTACACCCCTGGGCTCCTTTGGACACGTGTTACTTTTGCTGCTGAGAAAGGCAATACCTAACATTGGTGACGTCTGCATCAAAGACAGGAAGAAGTGGATTGTTGCAAATAGAATTTGGTTAATATTTTAAAACCTATCATTTGATCTCTCTTGTAATCCATTTACATTTATTCCAGTTTTTAATACTTTCTGCTTTCTTTTTGATTGAGGTATTTAATCTGTTTTACTTTGATATTGTTAGTTTTTTAAAAAAAATGTTTTTCTGTATATGAATTCCAGGATAGGTAAATCTAAGAGCAGAAATCGGATTAGTGGTTCCTTGCGGGTGTGGCAGGGGAGGTTGAGGGGACACGGGGGGAGGGGTGTGTGTGTGGGGGGGAGGGCGAGGGGGGTCAGTAAGGATGAGAACAAGAATTTTTTAAAAAGTTCTAAAACTGTGGGGATGATTGCACCACTCTTCTTGATGTGATTAAACTATTGAATTGCATGAGATATGAATTATATGTCAACCAAACTGTTAAAAATTTAAAAGATATTCAAATAAACAGAAGTAACCCAGAAAAAGGTGCAAATCTGTTCAATGCTGTAATACATACATATTCCTTAAAAGTGCCAGACTTAATGGACTAATAGAGACTAACTGCAGAGTGAAAGAACAATCGAGATGACCCTAAAATACTCTTTGAATTTGGAACTGAGGCCCTCCTGGGGGTTAGCTGCCAGCCACCTATTAGATTGGATTTTTAAATAAGCAATCCCACCTCTGAATAATGTACCACTTTAGAAATCAGCTATATGAGTCCAGATGGATGACATTCACTTCAAAGCACAGGTGAGAAGGCAGAGAGGGGCAAGGGCCCCAGATATGTGGAAACAGAACACAGAGAATGGGACTAATGAGAATGCTGACACCTTGTGAAAACTGTAACACATGCCAGAGTCATCAGTCTGCAAATGTTGCTGAAGTTGTTAAGAGTTGGCTCTGACCCATAGCAACCCCATCTAGATACAACAGAGGGAAACGCTGTGTGGTCCGGCGCCATGCCCATAACTGTTCCTATGGCTGACCCACGGTGTCAGACCCGGAGTCACTGTGTCAATCCATTCCTCTTTTTCGCCTCCCCTCCACTTTACCAAACATGACGTCCTTCTCCTGGGAGTGGTCTCTCCTCAATATACGTCATAAAAATACATGAGGCAAAGTCTTGCCATCCGTCCCTCTAAGGCAGTGGTTCTCAACCTTCCTAATGCCGCGACCCTTTGATACAGATCATCATGTTGTGGTGACCCCAACCATAAAATTATTTTCGTTGTTACTACATCACTGTCATTTTGCTACTGTGATGAAAGGGGTCCTGACCCACAGGTTGAGAACTGCTGCTCTAAGGGGCACTCTGGCCTTACTTCTTCCAAAACAGATCCGTTTGTCCCTTCAGTAATCCATGGTGCTTTCCGAATCCTTCTCCAGCTCCACAATTCAATATATCGATTCTTCTCTGGTCTTCCTTATTCAACGTTCAACTTTCCCATGCTTATGATGCAATGGGGAATCCCATGGCTTGGGGCAGGCACACCTTAGTTCTCAAAGTAACATCCTTACTCTTCAATACTCTAAAGACACAGCAGGTTCACTTAATGCAGCCTCGACTGCGGCTTCAGTGAGCACGGGTTGTGGATCCATGTAAGACAAAATTCTTGACAACTGCAACAGTTTCTTCATCTATGAGTCCAGTTGTGAGGATTTTGGCCGTCCCTACATTGAGTTGTAATTCATACCGAAGACTACCATCCTTGATCTTCATTAGCAAGTGTGTCAAGTCCTCCTCGCGTTCAGCAAGCAAGGTTACGTCATCGCATACCGCAGGTTGTTAATAAATCTCTCTTCAATCCTGATGCAGTACTCTCCTTCCTATAATCCAGCGTCTCTGAGGATTTGCTCAGCATACAGACTGAAGAAATATGGTGAGAGGATACAACCTGACACACACCTTTTCTGATTTTAAACCATGCAGTGTTCCCTTGTTTTGTTCAGAAAACAGCCTTTTGATCCATAGACAAGTTCTGAATGAGTACAATGAAGTGTTTTGGAATTCTCATCCTTTTCAAGGTAATTTACAGCTGATTATGGTCCACACAGCCAAATGCCTTTGCATAGTCAGTGAAACACAAGTCAACATCTTCCTAGTATTCTCTATTTTGAGCCAAAATACATCTGACATCGGCCATGATATTCCTTGTTCCATGTCCTCTTCTGAATCTGGATTGGACTATTAGAAATTCTCTTTCAAGGCACTGCTGCAACTGTTGTTGGATGATCTTAAGCAAAATTTTACTTGTGTGTGACATCATGATGTTGTTCTATAGTTTGAGCAATCTGTTGGGTCACCTTTCTTTGGAATGGATACAAATATGGATCTCTTCCAGTTCCTTGGTCAGGTAACCGTCTTCCAAATTTCCTGGCATAAATGAGGGGGTGCTTTTTCAACTTTTTGAAACATTTTAACTGGTGTTCCATTGCTTCCTGGAGCCTTGTTTTGTCTAATGCATTCAGTGCAATTTAAATTCCTCCTTCAGCACCATTGGTATTTGTGCATTTGCTACCTCCTGAAATGGTGGACGGTCAAGTATTATGAAAATAGTTCAATGGAACCCTAATTTGCTGTGTATCTTTCACCTAAAACACAGCAAAATATTTTTAAAAAATTTAACGAACATGGTAGTTAAATAAAGAGAGAGAGCATCTTAGGGTGATAGTTTCTGGGATTCCCTCAGTGTCTAGTTAGTCTAGCCTTTAAAGAAATTATTAATTTGCTCTATATTTTCTCTTCTACTCTATTATTATTGTGTTCTTGAGAGCACATGGTAGTGGAATCTGGTAGTGGAAGCTGGCATCATCTAGTTCTGGTCTTGGGGTAGAGGAGGCTGTTAGTTGTTAGTTTTGTACACTAGTTCCTTGTTAGAATTCTTGGTTTCCTTCTTTCTTTTGCTCTTGATAAGTACAAATAGATGTAGCTTAGATGGCATCTTGCAAGGTTTTGGTTTTTTTTTTCCTTATTTAAAAAATCATTTTAATGGGGGCTCATACAACTCTTATCACAATCCATACATCCATCCATTGTGTCAAGCACATCTGTACATTTGTTGCCATCATCATTCTCAAAACATTTGATTTCTACTTGAGCCCTTGATATCAGCTCCTCATTTTTCCACCTCCCTCCCCACACTCCCCTCCATCATGAACTCTTGATAATTCATAAATTATTATTGTTTTGTCCTATCTTACACTGTCTGATATCTCCCTTCACCAATTTTTCTGTTGTCCATCCCTCAGGGATGAGGTTCTATGAGGATACTTGCAATTGGTTCACACTTTCTAGCCCACTTTCCCTCCACCCGCCCAGTATCGCCACTCTCACCACTGGTTCTGAAGGGATCATCTGTCCTGGATTCCCTGTGTTTCCAGTTCCTATCTGTACCAGTGTAAATCCTCTGGTCTAGCCAGATTTGTAAGGTAGAATTGGGATCATGATAGTGGGGGTGGGGGGTGAGGAAGCATTTAGGAACTAGAGGAAAGTTGTATGTTTCATCGTTGCTACCCTGCACCCTGACTGGCTCATCTCCTGCCTGCTACCCTTCTGTAAGGGGATGTCCAGTTGCCTACAGATGGGCTTTGGGTCTCTACTCTGCACTCCCCCTCATTTGCAATGATATGATTTTTGTTCTTTGATGCCTAATACCTGATCCCTTTGAGGCTGGTGTGCTTCGTCCATGTGGGCTTTGTTACTTCTAAGCTAGATGGCCACTTGTTTATCTTCAAACTTTTAAGACCCCAGACACTATATCTTTTGATAGCTGGGCACCATCAGCTTTCTTCACCACATGTGCTTATGCACACATTTGTCTTCAGCGATCATATTGGGAAGGTGGGCACCCACTGATAAGAATTTTTGTTCTTTGATGCCTGATACCTGGTCCTTTCTACACCTCGTGGTCACACAGGCTGGTGTGCTTCTTCCATGTGGGCTTTGTTGCTTCTGAGCTAGATGGCTGCTTGTTTACCTGCAAGTTTTTAAGACACCGGATGCTACTCACCAAAAGAGGAAGTAGAATATGACCTTTATGTATTATGCTGTTTCACTTGACTCATTTGTCTCATGAGACTATAGTTTTGAGCCTTCATGTTCAATAACCCAATCCTTCAACGTGTTTGGTTATGCCAATGATATTTCTGTAACTGTGCATGCTTTATTATTATATATGGTTACATATGCAGCACAAACACGTGTGAACATACATATATCTATACATGCACACCTATACACTGAAACCTCTTTTTCTATACACATCTACTCCTGTAACTACACATATATTTTGGGTCATTCTTATTCTTGTTGAAAACTTTGTATATGCTAGAGAGAGCATTTACCACAACCAGTTACTCTTGTGTACGTCTTATGTGTGTCTTTCATGTCCTGAGCTTCTTTCTCTCATCTGCTTTTCAAATCTACAGTTGGATTTCAGCTCCCTCAGCTATTATCTCAACCCAAATAATAGGTTCATACAACAAAATAAGTAAATTTAACAATTTATATAATCAAACATTTAGAGGTAAATATCTGAGGATAAATTCTGAATATACACCACCAAAGGGTGAGAAATATAGTCTTAGGTTAGTCTGATTTTCTTTTTTTAATTACATATGTGCAATTATTTAGATTTAATTTTGTGTTGGTGAAGGCAAATTGTTCTATTATTAACTAGGTTGACTGGAAAGCAGCTGAATGGAGTAATTGTAAAAGAAGTTAAGATTAAATAAATACTTTACTGTATCATTTAGAATAGGTTTAGTATTTAGGAAACAGATGGACAGTGGGCCAGTACTCAAGTACTCCCTCAACACAAGAACACTTTGTTCTAACAATTCGGCAGTCTGAGATGCTCACCTTCCTGGCACTATCACTGAAGACAATAGGTGTGCAAGCAAATGTGGTGAAGAAAGCTGATGGTGCCTGGTGATCAAAAGATATAGTGTCTGGGGTCCTATAGGCTTGGAGATAAACAAGTGGCCATCTAACTGAGAAACAGCAAAGCCCACATGGAAGAAGCAAACCAGCCTGTGAGATCATGAGGCATTGAAGGGATCAGGTGTCAGGCATCAAAGACCAAAGGGGGGGAAAATCATAGCATTGTGAATGAGAGGGAGTGCAGAGTGGGGACCCAGGACTCATCTGTGGGCAATTGGACATCCCCTTGTATAAGGGTCGTGGGGAGGAGACGAACGAGTTAGGGTGCAGTGTAGCAATGAAGAAACATACAATTTTTCTCTAGTTCTTGAATGCTTCCTCACCCCCCACCCCCACTATCATGATCCCAATTCTACCTTACAAATCTGGCTGGACCAGAGTATATATGCTGATACAGATAGGAAATTGAAACACAGGGAATCCTGGACAGATGGACCCCTCAGGACCAGTGGTGAGAGTGGCACTACTGCGAGGGTGAAGGGAAGGTGAGGGAGAAAGGGAGAACAGTTGACAAGAATCTACATATAGCCTCTTCCCTGCGGGATGTTGGATGGTGTAAGATATGACAAAATAATAATAATTGATAAATTCTCAAGGGTTCATGGGGAAGGGGGAGAGCAGGAGGGAGGGGAACAATGAGGAGCTTATACCAAGGGCTCAAGTAGAAAGCAAATGTTTTGAGAATGATGAGGGAAACAAATGTACAAAAGTGCTTGACACAATGGATGCATGTGTGGATTGTGATAAGAGTTGTACAAGCCCCCAATAAAATGATTTAATTATTTAAAAAAAGAAATGAATCAAAACATAGTTTCACCATTAGATTCGGTCCTTCCACTTAGTACGGTTTTGAGAAATACATCAGTGAGGGAACCACTAGGATCTTTAAAGAGCTACTGTTGTATCATATGGATTGGTGATGTTGTCAAAAGACACTAATGTCCAAAGGATTTGCCTGGTTCTAATGGAGATAGGAAGATTCTATTGAGGAGAATGGAGGATGCAGAATCTGTTTCAAGCACATAACCTCCAGAGATGATGGCACATGGGTCTTTTACTTTGGTTTAATTATCATGGCAGCTATAAATCAGAAATTCATCTATAGGTGGCACATAAAGTTCCTAATACATTTGCATGAAATGGTCCCCATTTGAGGATAGAGTTCACACAGGGACACACAGTCATTGTTACCTTTAGGTTTAATATCACCTTGGCTGGGCTAGGATACTCCCATGATATGATCTAACATAATGTGGTCAACTCCACGATGGAATCTTCTGAGAATTAGCCAAGTCGTTGTGGGAAGGATAGGGGAGAGTACCACGGTCTTGATAAAACTGGGGAGGTTTCATTCAGGGGGTGGCCTGCTCATTGTAGACTGACAGTGTGCGAAAGCTAACTCATTTCTACCGCTGGATTTGCATCCTGCATCTGGTTGGTTGACCTAGTATACTAGCTGCCACTCCCAAGAGCCGTCAGTAGACTGTTGACGTTGGATCCATTCAGCTCTGCATCCATCAGCCTGTGGTCAGTCTGCTTCATTTTTCTGCTTTCTTTTAGTCAGCCTCGGCAGCTCCATCTTATCCACAGACATGAGCTGGACTGGATTTACCCACTTCTACAATTGTGTGAGCCATTTTTGATACAATT
>NW_022103908.1:8559487-8604892 GCF_000313985.2 Echinops telfairi | reverse complement strand
TGTGTGTGTGTGTGTGTGTGTGTATCCACACATCCATGCAAGTGTTACTGGTCTTGCTTCTCTAGAGAATGCAGTCATTATCCCTATTTCCATTCTGTGGTCATTTTGAGGATTAAAGACATTCTGAAGAGAGAACTAGAAATAGATCTTTCAGCTATTTTTGGGTAAGGGCTCCAAACTAACATATTCTCAGAAAAGAAGATTAGCACTGCGGTCTACTGATGAAAGCAGAAGCCTATGATTGTCAGGTGATAAATGGAAGCTTGACCCAAGCCCATCTCACCCTAGGCAGAGAGGACCCTGCAGATATAGGTTCTCTCTTTTTTCCCCTTCCGCTTTCTGAGTATATTTACATTGGCTCCTTGATTCATGAATAAGTGATTATAAGGATAAGGACCAAGGATGGAAATGTCTGGATCTTACCTTCTCCAGTAAAAGAAATAAGAGAACAATACCACATTCCTGGGGAATCCCACAGACTAGTGCTGCCATCCATGACTAGGAAGATAGGGGGTGGTCATTTCTATCAGAGCTCCATTTAACTCTCCAATTAGGCTGATGGGGAAGACAGATGGATCTTGGAGAATGAGAGTGGATTATCATAAGCTTAATTAGGTAGTACCTCCAAGTGCAGCTGCTGTTCCAGATGTTGTCTCCTTATGAACTCAAATCAACAGAGCCCTTGGCAATCAGTCCAGGCTGCAGTGGAAACAGCTCTACCAGACAGCCCATAGGACGCAGCAGAGCCAACGAAGCTTGAACCATTTGTGGCGGATTGGGATGCTTTACAGAGCCCCTAAGAGCAAACTCATGGTGACGATCCCTAATATTATTTTTGCAATAAAAGCTATGACCTCATTAGCAAATAGCTATTTTTGTTTTGAGAAACAAAACAATAAGACTCTTGGATTCTTATTGAACCCATGTAGAGACTAAATGTTGCCTTGTGACCTCAGCTGCTCATTATAGATGGACCATTAGCTCATCTACCAAATCATAATGTGAGGCTGACCCACTATTCCTTTATTATCAAGTGGAAGTGAGGGGCACAAGCCAATCCTAATTGCACAAGGCGTATGCTCATCTTCCTCATGGGTTCCCATGCAATATTGCTACCTCTCAACACCATAAGAATAGACCTGTAGAAGGGTTTCCTGGGCTACTTAGTTGAGTGAGAAGATTTTATAAATAACAATAATAAAGTCCAGATTACTAACGTAATTTTTCTTTCTGTTTTTTTTCTTTCCTTTTTTAGTAACAACATTAGGTAAGGAGACTTCAATGCAAAGGGTTAGGCTCCCATCTAGACAACAAGTGGGTGGTTTGAATCAATCCAGTTGATTTTCAGGAGAAAGACCTGGCAATCCAGTCCATAGAGCAACAGTTCTCAACCTGTGGGTCGCGACCACTTTGGGGATCGAATGACTCTTTCACAGGGGTTGCTGATTCATAAAAGTAACAAAATGACAGTTATGAAGAAGCAATGAAAATAATTTTATGGTTGGGGGTCACCACCACATGAGGAACTGTATGAAAGGGCCATGGCATCAGGAAGGTTGAGTACCACTGCCATAGAGAGTATGGTTCACTTTTGCCTACTCTGTTACATGGGATTGCTATGAATCCAAATCAAGTGGAGGGTACCATACAACAAGAAAAACATCTTAGCTAGAATGATGCTATTTTAACATACCACTCAATCTAATCTAATAAAAACATATTGTCTAACTTGCCTAGAAGTCAAGGTTTGAACTAAGTAATGATGCAAATCAAAGGGTAGTGGTTAATGGCTTGAACGGGTGGTCAGAGATTTGGAAGTAACAAGACTATTTTGGCAGAGGTGCATGTATCAACTTTGGGGAAGGGGCCTAGCTTGAGGAAATATTAGTGTCCAATTTAAATGCTCATCAAAAGGCTCCTAATGGTTGGGACAGAAAAGATACGATCCAGTCTTTGGAACTCAGTCACCTTCCTTCACCATTCTTATTCACGCTTGCTCATGAATAAACTTGGCAGTGGTGATAGTGATAAAACTTATGAATTGGGTCTTCTCTACATTAAGGCTTGTTTGGTTAACACCATTAATGAAAGCACTTGTTTTTATAATACAATTAGCCCACACTGGAGCTACAGCTGTGGCAAAAAAAAAAAAGTTAACATGAATTTAGATTGGCTTTAGAGGTTAGTACTTAAAGGGCAAACTGTGTTGCTTTAAAATAAATTAAGCAAACTGAATCATTAAATGAGCAGGGAAACTATAAATGCAGAGTCTCTTCTTTTATCAAAGATATTTCTCAACTAATATCCCTTCATGTAGTTTCCATCTTTCTTGCTAGGGAAAATCAAAGGAGTGAAATAATTGCTAGATAGTCATTATGGAATTTCTTCTTTTGTGACATATAACTGAGATGCAATGGCAGAAATGATGCCACATTTTATTTGTTTGATAAATGAGAATATTTGAAGTTTATTAAACATGAAAAAATTCTCTGGGCTGTAAATAATACTGTAATATCCTTTCTTTTTTTCTTGAGAGCAATTTATATTCTTTTCCCCTTAGGCTCATTCTCTACCCCCCTTGTTAAGTGTATCCATATTGCCTTGAAAAAATGATTAGAATTGACTTCACGTTAAGCTAGTCCTGTAATGCAATTTTGATATCCAGCTCTTTTTCTTAAGTATGTGAAAATATGTTCCCATTTTTAGAGTGTCCCTTAGTAGCAGAACTTGGAAATGACTGTGACCACTTCTTTTATGTTTTAAAAATATTTTAAAACAGTCTTCAGTATTCAAAAAACAACTTTTACCCTAAATTATATGTAAACTAGGAAGTTTCCTCCCATTTTAACTGAATAGGAATCTTGGAGTATTTTTGGTCTTTCAGAGGATTGATACATTGATTTCGTATACATAACTTTCTCTGAAAAAAATCAGAATCACCCAAAAGGATTTAGAATATTAGTGGGATTATGTAATGCATGGCAGCTGTTTATTGAAGATGGAGTTTCCCACCTCAATTCTTACCAAGAAACCTATTACAGTTGCATAATAAAGAATAATTTTAATGAACATTTTTATGAGATGAAGTGACAGTTTATCTAATATGTGCTCATACCAAAAATTGACTCATCAAGCACTGAAGACTGTAATTAAAATATAGAAGACGGAACTTGAGTTTAAGCCACCAGACCCTGATTTTTGTAGCTTGCATTTAACTCACAGTGAAATTCTGCAGGAAATGTGATTGACGCAAAATCATTGTTTAAAAATCATCTTGTAAGGAAATGCTTTCTTATATTTAACTTAGATCCCTATGTGGAAGCTTAACCTATTACTTCCTTTTCTAGCCTTAGTAAAGATGCAATGCAGCTGCCATTTCCAGCTGTTCCTTTAAAAAAAAAGTCTATTGGTTATTTACATATAATTAGCCTACATATCTTCTTTCTATCCCCATCAACAAGGAAAAAACCCAACAACTCATATTGTTGCCCTTATATCTTATTTGCTTTAAGATTGCATGTTGACCTTGTATTGTATCTTTGTAGTTAAATCTTTCTAATTATCTGATTATTTCCTTATACAGTATCTAGTTTTCAAAAATGAAATTTCTGGGGTAGAATCTAAATATATTTAACGTATTTTTATTTTATAAACATTTTACATATATACAAGCACTATAGACACACACACACAATACACAGAGACACATTTACACAGACACACATATATGTATCTATGTCCTGGTAGTGTAGTAAGGTATGCATTGGGCTGTTGACTGCAAGGTCAACAACTTGAACCCACCAGTTGCTCCAAGGATGAAACATCCTGCTTTCTGTTCCCATAAATATTTATAACCTCAGAAACCCACAGGGGCAGGGGTGGTAGTTCTATTCTGTCCTATAGGGTCATTAAGAATTGGGATGGGCTAGATGTCACTGAATTTAGTATACCAAAACCAAACTCACTGCCATCAAGTCAGTGATAACTCATGGCGACATCCTGTGGGTTTCTGAGACTGTAACTGTTTACTAGAGTAGAAAGCCCAGTCTTTCTCCCTCGGCGCTGAGGATCGAAGCCCAATGCATAACCACTAGGCCACCAAGGTACATACAATATATATCACACTCTGTATGAATATGTGAAAATGCACACATATATATGACTTTTAATTATGAATTGGGTAAAGGTTTATAGAGCAGATGGTCAATTTTACATTCAACAATTCATACACAGTTTGTTTCATCTTGTTTGTTGTAACTCCCACTTCTTACCTACATTTCCTGTTTCCATTTCTCCTTCTTTTCTGAATCTTTTGAACTCTGTCCTTGGGTCAATCCTGTGCTCTTGATCTTAGACAGATGAACATACAGAAGAGTGTTTACATCATTATGTGATTGTTTTTATATACCCAGTTATAGTTTGGCTGAGAAGACAGATTCTAATTCTTCAGTATCTCCTAAGGATTCCTGGTGGCAGGGTTAAGTTCTTAGCTGCTAACTGAAATAGTGCTCAAATCCCCAGAGCCCTGCAGGAGAAAAAAACTAGTTGTAATCAGCTCCTGTAACTATATTTGTTGTTGTTGTTAGGTGCCACTGAGTCTGTTTGGATTCTTTGTGAAGTTTTGTACAACAGCATGAAACACTGATCAGTCTTGCACCATCCTCACCGTTATTGCTTTGCTTGAACCCACTGTTGTAACCATCGTGCTAATCCATCTCAATGAGGATTTAAGACATCCTACCATGCAGCTGTACTCTGTCATTTCGGGTTGCAGGAATCTACTTCATGGCACACACCAAAAACGTATATATTAGTGTTCTTTTTAGCTTAACTGATTTTGTGCCTCGTTAGTACTCAATTTTTTTTAACCAACGAGGTTCAATTGCTTTCGTGTATGTTGGCAATTTGTACACAGATGCAAGACATTTCTATTTTTTAGTTCATTTCTTTACATTAGCTTTTTTTTTTAAGATAGGAAATAAGTAAACCTGTGCCCACTATATGATGTCAATATAGTTCTTGAACTTATTCCTCTAGTCCACTTTCTTATCTGGAACAAGTAGAAGTTTTCTATTTCTTTGTCGTATAATTGATTAATCAGTAATTTGTTGATTTTGCTCCTGTTGTATTAATGAAGGAGACTTTATATTCCACGATTATTTAAACAGTCACTTGTATTTTCTCCTTGTTCTCTAATTGGTTCAGAAATGTAAAGGAAGGTATCACCAAGAAGGTGGCATTTGAAGAAAATCCGAAGGACTTGGAGAGTGAGCCACATATACTTGGGCAGTCTGTGTTTCTGGCAAAGAGACCAACCAGTACAAAACGTGGGTGGAGGCTCTCTGCATGGTTTGAGGAGCACCAAGAAGGTCAGTGTGCTGAGGGCAGAGTGCATCAAGGAAACAGAACTGGGAAATAAAGTCAGGGAGGAAATACGAACACTTTACTTAGATTCTGTGGTTACGATTGGTTCTTACTGTGGGAAAGATGGGAATCTATTTGAGGATTTTAGGAAAAGAAATCATATCAGTCGACATTCATTTTAACTTTGATAGCTTAATCAATTGGCTGGAATCATTTATTGAATACTCTTTTCTTCTAGAGATAGAAGTTAGTGTTTTTGATACACTGTATATAAACTATTAAATTCTTATATGTATTTGAGGGAATATATACAAGCACTTGGAACTTTGCATTTTTCCTTGGGTCTCTTGGATTTTCCTAGCATACCATCCTGCCTTAATTACTGACATTTACAAGTTTACTTTAACATCCAGTTGGGATGGTTTCTTTTTAGGAGAATCAATCAAAAAGTACTGCTCCTTGAGTTCCAGGTAAGACGTGGGTGCCTTTATTCCAAACAAGAACAGATTCACGCATGTCTCTGTGACCGTGTGCATTTGTAGACCAGGCCTCTTAGTAATATACCTGTCTGATTCTCATGAGGGCATCTTTAAAAAAAGAATACTTTTATGCAATGGGAAAAATGATTCTGAGGTCAGAGCTAACACCAAAATTTCAACAAAACTCAGGTGGACATTTCCCCAAACCACTGAAGCTTTGCAACAAGTGTACAGGAATGATGCACCACACAAAACAACGTTTCGCTAGCTAACCAGCTTAAGGAAGGTTGGCTAAAACTCTAAGATTAGCCAAGAGAGGACTCCCAGCCTTGGCAAGTGCAGAAACTGTGGCTGACGTCGTGGGCCAGAGGGAGAAGATGGTAGAATGACCACGGATGTGATAGGCCTTGACATTGGGATCTCACACTGTCTGGCATTTTCAGATCTAGGGGTACAAGATCATTGTGCAAAGAGAAGCTCACTCAAAGAGCTGATCTGTCCATCCGTTTTTTAAGCAAGATGGAAATTAAGATGAAAGGTCAGCTCAACAGGTTTAGGTCAGAGTCCTGTTTTGCTCATTGTTTGGATTCCAAAGGAGTCATCTTCAGATTAAAAAATTAAAAAAAAAATCTTCTCAAAGGACACAGGATAATCAATGGAGCTTATTAAGAAGTTCAGGAAAATGGAATGCTGGTTGGTGTGAAAAAGGCCAGAAAAGTTGTGTGTAGATTTTTTTTTCTATCACGACACCAAGAAGCCCTGGTGGCACAGCGGTCACCTGTTGGGCTGCTGGCCCCAAGGTCAGCAATGGAAAACCATGAGCAGAGAGACGGGTTTTCTATGCCCTTGAAAGAGCTACCATCTCAGAAACTCACAGGGGGCAGTCCTCCCCTGTCCTGTAGGATCCCTGTGGGGTAAAATGGAAGCAGCACACCAACATGTGTGAGCATGAAGGGCCAAAGGGACCAGGCTTCAAACACCAAAGGCGGGGAGAAAAATCATATCCTCGTCAATGAGGGTGGCGCATGATGGGGACCCAATGCCCATCTCTAGACAACTGGACATACCTTGCAGAGGGGTGGTGGGGAGATGAGTCACTTAGGGTTCAGTATAACAATAATGAAACCCACAACCTTCCTCTGATTCTTAAATGCTTCCTCCCCCCAACTACCCGGACCCCAATTCTGCCTTGCAGATCTGGCTAGACCAGATGATGCACAGCGGTACAGATGGGAATTGGAAACGCAGGGAATCTAGGACAGATGAACCCCTCAGGACCAGGGGTGACAGTCACGATACCAGGAGGGAAGGGGGGTGTAGAAAGGGGGAATTGATCACAGAAAGCTACATATAACCTCCTCTCTGGGGGATGGGCAACAGAGGGGTGGGTGAAGGGAGACGCCGGGCAGTGTAATATAAGATATAATAATAATTTATAAATTATTAAGGGTGCATGGGGGAGGGGAGCAGAGGAAGGGAGGGGGAGGGGGGTGGAAAGGACAATGAGCTGATTCCGGGAACCCAAGAGGCAAGCAAATTTTGGGAATGATGAGGGCAACAAATGTATAGATGTGCTCTACACAATTGATCTATGTATTGTGATGAATTGTATGAGCCCCAATAAATTGATTTAAAAAAAAAAAAGAATGTGAGCTTAGTTGTGCGTTTTACCCTGATAACACACGTGATAGTCTTCACGTGTGATAAAAAGCTGTCTATATTATGAGAACCTCACTGGAAAACCTTACCCTCTCCACCTTACAACCCTCACTTTAGCTTTTTGGTTCCTTGCCTCCACCCCCAACTCAACTAGCATTTAAAAGGAGATCTATGGAAGTGGCCAGAGGATGCCCAAACTGCTGTTTAGAAGTGGTGCAACTCAAGGAGTGAGAGCTCTTCAAGGAAGCATCTGAGAAGGAGAAACACCATGTTCAGAAATGTATGGACCTAGCTGGACAATGGCGCAGAAACAGTAGCTTCACATGTTGCTAGTTTTGCTTCATAAAGGTTTCTATGACTCTAGAGTAACACTTTTTAACTTGCATTATTTCACCTCAAAATTCCTCATGGACATTTTTTGCTGATTATAAGCTTTAATAGTATAATTAAGCTTTAAAAGAAGCCCACTGACTTTGGATGGTTTGAATACAGCTTATTTTGGGTCACTGTAAAAATTTGCTGTATAATATGGTGCTCCTGGAATTTGAATCTTATTTGAAGTTCTTTAGTGAACTTTTTTATTAACCATATCTAGGAGCCTTGGGGGGCCTAGTGGCTATGCATTGGGCTGCTAACTTTAGGCTCAGCAGTTAGAAACCACCAGCCTCTCTGCTGGAGAAAGATGAAGCTTCTACTTCTATAAAGAGTTACTGTCTCGGAAACCCACAGGAACGGTTCTACCCAGTGTATAGAGATGCTCTGAGTTGGAAGCGACTCCGTGGCAGTGTTTAGTTTGGGTGTGAGTCTTGCATAAAGATCCCTGGTAGAGCAGTGGTTAACATGCTCAGCAGGGAATCAAAAGATGGACAGTTTGAACCCACCACCAGTCATTAAGGGAAAAGGATGTGGCAGTTGGCTACCGGGAAGCCTCAGGAACCTAGGACAGTTCTACTCTGTCCTATAGCATCACTACGAGTTAGGGTCGGCTCTACCGAAGTAGATCTAAGTTTCGCACATTTCTGTTTAGTATTAAGTAACCTAGATATTCTTTTTTTTAAATCATTTCATTGGGGACTCTTACAAGTCTTATTACAATCCCTAGATGTTCATTTTAACCTGATTTCATGATTACAGAAAGTAATGCTTTTCATAGTAAATGAGCATAGAGATGACTATTGTGATATCTTTTGCTGCTTGCACTTTGTACTCAAAGTCATTTTGATATTAGAGGAGGCGGGGGTGGTCTCTGATTTTTAGTCTGATTTGGATTTGCCACATATATTGCTTTGAATAATTTATTTAACCTATCTCAGTCAGTTCCCTCAGTGGTATAATGATATTAATCCCTCATAGGGCTTTTATGGAGATGAAATGTGGTAAATTATGTAGGCTATATCACAAAATAGTTATTCAATATTCTTTTATCCCTTGACCTTTCTAGTAATTTATGTTTTCCTCCTAGGCTTACAATATCTATTTGACCTTCTCAGGGCAGATTCTCCTCAACCTTCAAAGTAGATGACGTCTCGACTTCTTGCCTAAAGTATTTTGGCTCTTCATCGTCTTCACATCTTATTTCTCCTTCTATTTTTTTCTTTGTTTTTGTCTTTTATACATTGATTCCCTCCAAGTCATTCTTGTGTTAATAAAAATATCATGAGACACGTTCTTCTGTGACAGAAGCCGACCACTAAATAAGGCACGGCAATGCTTTCTATCGGATCACTTCACTGAAATTCTATATTCGCACCACCTGGGGGTATTGGAAAACTTTCTCCTCAAAAGACTACACCACCCTGAATTAACAGCCGCATCCTTCTTATGTTCTCTATAGTAGCAACTACATCAATAAGGTGGAAGAACCAAGTTGTGAATGAGGCGAACAAACTGTATACCAAAGTTTGGAAATTCAGAGTTTTGACTACCTACAGAATAGATACCTATCAACCGTATTTAACCCAATTGGGTTGAATCAGCCCAACCCATCTATCTGGCTATTTCATTTCATTGCCTTCCAGTTGGGTTCTTTTCCTTTCTTCTCTGTATTTTACCCTTCACCTCTGCTATTGGGGTAAACTGGTTCTCTTTTGCTTCCCAATTTGATGGTTTGAGGAGCAAACTCCATTTCTATATGGAAAACCAAGCCATTCACTAAAATTATGGCAGACAATACTCTGCTCTCGGGATTGGAACTTGGACTTGTCTGCATCCTCTGGACGATGTCCATAGCAATGCTCTTGATGGACCACTGGTGTGCGGCCCGTTCTGCTCTCCTTGCATAAGCTTCATCTGTTTCATTTCAGGTGGAGCCAGCAGATTGATGACTTTAGTCTTTGCAGTAGCATTATGGCTCTCTTTTTGCTTTGCTTTTTATTTGCTTTATAAGGATTATACATATAAAAGCATAATGCATATAGCCCTGTGAGGTCTTTGGTTTTCGGAGGGGTGTGGTGTCTCTTCACATTTATATTTTTCTTCTGATGTTCTACTTTTTTTGAATTCTGTTGTCTATATCTGATCCTGGTGGAAAGTTTCTAATTTTAAAGGCCCATGCTATCATGACAACGTCCATGGAAGTTTGCCCAATCTATCCAACATTATGCACTTTTTACTTCATTTAGGTTTTTATCATGGATTTCCTCTTCCTAGGAATTTATAGTATTCTCCCAAGTTTTCTTCAGCATGTCCTTCTCACGCTTTCATTGCTGTTGAGTTGATTTTGATCCACTGTGACACTATAGCATGCAGAATTTCTCCCTTGACTTCTTGATACTGTAACATATTCTTGGAGCAGACAGCCTCATCCTTTTTCTGTGGAGCACCTGATGGGTTTGAACCACAAACCTTGTGGCTAGTAGTCCAATGCTTAACCTACTATACTACCAGCACTCCTTAGCAAGTATTTAGCATGAACCAACTACCAGTTATGAGGCCAGGCAGTGGGAATACACAAATAAACAAGATAGAGTAGCTGCTTCCAAGGATACCAAAGTGGGATGGGTGGTAGATGAGTATAAGTGTTATATTGAAATAAATACGGCACAAAGGATGCAATCACAAAACAGTAGTTGATCATTTCACAGGGCCTCTTAAAAGTAGCTCTGTATGTCTAAGTTCTGGATGAAAACCCAGGAAGGTCCTATTATTTTTAAAATTTATTCATAGAGCACAAAACACTCTCTTGATTCAGTCCCTGAAATGTTTTACCCCATAAAGTGACTCAATTTCAATCTAGCTGTCAAGGTGGAATTTCTTCCCTTCCCACACAAGCTGTCTCACATTGGAACCTGCACATTTAGGACAAGCTTGTGGACAGTGTCTCCTTCCCTCCCACGGGCACGTCTACTTTGCCACCAGTTCTTCTGAATGGCATTGTCATTTTCTTTTGCAGTCAGAATGAACAGGGAAAACAATAGAAGATATAGGTTGAGACAAACTACTTTTTATATGCCGGATACTGTTAGAGACCAGGTGGTTCTGTTTCCTGGAACTTGTGGACACTTTCTCCTCCCCCACCACTCTACCGCTTGAACTTCCTACCTCCCAACATCTCCTCCCTTGCCAAAGCCAATAGCTGAAGATTACTATTCAGCTTGGTTCTGGCTTCCTTAATCGTAGGCATCTGGTGGTACTACCAGTATCTCTCTGATGAGCTACATTCCCACGTTAGGGAGTTATCTATGTCAGTACCCAAGATGATCTTCAATAATTGCTCTTTTAGTCACATGATAGGAAACTTGCATGCATGTATTGCCCCATCAACCTGCCACATTCAGGGCCTCTGTATTGAGCCAATCCAGTAACAGCCTTCTTTTACTCTTCCACAAGGAACTGTCAGCCACAGTTTAGATTTGCTGAGCAAAAATAAGGCATTCATGTATTGACTGTATCTTTCAAATGTTCAAGGCCATGCATTACATTCTTCCAGTTAGCTGCTTAAAGTCCTGCTGACTTTAGGTAGACAATGAGAAAACACACTCTCCTTCAAGAGCCCTTTCCAAAAAGTCATCAATCTTTACTCTCAATTTTCTCAGCTCTTTCTAACTTTTTAAAGGGCTGATGTCATTACCATAATACACCATATGGTACCCAATACCATCAAGTTGCTTCTGACTTATAGTAGCCTTATAGGACATAGTAAACTGCTTCCTAGGATTTCCAAGGGTTGTAATCTTTACAGGAACAGACAGTCCCTCCTTTTTCTCTGGAGCATCAACTAGCAGGTTTGAACTGCTGACCTTCTGGATAGCAGCCCAGCATGTAAGCCACTATGCAGCAGCCAGGCTCTTCTCTAGAGTGCAAAATTAACTTCCAACCATCTTGTTTTTTGACAAATCTCATAAACTCACTACCATCAAGCGGATGGTGACTCATTGTAACCGTACAGGGCAGGGTAGAAGTGCTCTTGTGAGTTTCTGAGGGTGTAACTCTTGAGGGGAGTATGATGTCTTTTCTCCTGAGGAGCAGCTTGTGGTTTCGAACTACAGGCCTTGAGGATCACAGCCCAATTTGTAACCACTATTCCACTAGGGGTCTTTGAAAGGTAGACACTACTGTTTTCATACCTCAGCCAAAGCAGATAACCTCATTTTGATACCCAGTTACAACATTATACTATAGAGGTGTCATCAAGAAGAATACTTAGTATTTCCTGACTCACATATTTCCAGGGTGGGGAGATGACTTTAGTTGTTTTCCCCGGAAGAGACAGGGCATTTTTTTTCCTGCCAAGGAATTCTAGGGGTGCCAACTCCGATTGGTGAACTGGGAGCAAGACTATATATCTTTTGGGCCATGTTCCATGTACTAATGGGTCAGCCTACTTTGATTGAATATGTTTTAGATCCACTTTTTTGTCTCTTAGGACACATCTGTTCTTAAAAATTCCCCAAGGAGAACATGGGGCAAAACAAGAGGGGAGTGCCAAAGACCAGCAATGGTAGCAAAGCCTCAAGGTCCCTGAGGGATCCCAATGGTAGACTTCTGACTTGGTGGGGGCAGCCCGTGGCATCTCTTCTGAACCGATGGGGGGGTTACTCACAAGGAGGCCGCACGGAGAGTCTGAAGGTGTAACCGGCTGGGGTGGGGGCACTACACTGCTCCATCCCTGACTGCAGGAAGAGCAATGCCGACTTGTAGGGAGTGCGTCTTTTGGTCACGAATGCTGAGGACTAAAAAAGTATAAGTGCTATTAGGTAAGCAGGTCCCAGGATCTGGAACCCTGAGAGAAAAGGGGATTGGACCGATGGGTTATTATGGGTTCCACCCTCTATTGAACAGAGAGATACCCAGCTACTCTGGGTCAGGGTATCCATTAGACGTGAAACTGTTTGTATGGTCTTCCAACACCCCCTTTCCTTTTCTCTTTTGGTGTCTATCTATATAAGATAGGGAGGATAAGCAATCTCAAGGAGACACAGATGGATCAATGGTGGGAGAGGACTTAAGGGGGGTGAGGAGGAGGCAGGGGGAGGTGAACGATGAGCAAATAATGACAGGGATAGGGGGATAGCAAGGGTTCTAAAATTGACGGGTGAGGAGGGTGGTGCGTTCCTTGTATTCGATCAATTGAAATGTATCCAAAAGAATTACTGAGAGGTGAATGATGGATAAACATGATAGTGGGGCAAGAGGAAGAAAAAAGAAAATGAGAAAAGAAGAAAGTAATAATTATATAGATAGGTATATAGACATGTATATATGTAAATATATAAAAAGATAAATGTATCTGTCTATGTATGTATAGATATATGTAAATTCAGTATGGAATCAGATGGATGTTGACCCTCTACTTAAGTCTTACCTCAGTACAAGAATGATTTTTTTCGGTGAGAGGGGAGAGGCCTGGAGGGTGAAGGGAATGCGGGGTGGAAGGGGGGGAACCAATTACAAGAATCTAAGTATAGCCTCCTCCCTGGGGAATGGACAGCAGAGAAGAGGTGGAGGGAGACATCGGACAGGGTAACTTATGACAAATCTATAATAATTTATGAATTATGAAGGGTTCAGGAGTGAGGGGGGAGGGAGGGGGAAAATGAGCAAATAATATTGAGGGCTAAAGTGGAGAGCAAATGTTTTGAGATTGATGAGGGCAACGGTGTACATAGGTGCTTGACTCAGTGGATGTATGTATGGACTGTGATAAGAAATGTATGAGCCCTCAATAAAATAATAAAAAAAGAATGATTTGTTCTAATAATGTGTCACTGTATGATAATGATACTCACCTTCCTGACAAAATTGCTGAAGCCAAAATGGGTGCATAAGCAAATGTGATGAAGAAAGCAGATGGTGCCCAACTATTAAAAGATAAAGCATTTGGGGTCTTAAAGGTTTGAAGTTAAACCAGCAGCCATCTAGCAGAGAATCAACAAAGCCCAAGTGGAAGAAGCACACCAGTCTGTGTGATCATGGGGTGTCAAAAGGTATAGGCATCAGAAGTTCAAAACAAGGAATCAAATTGATGTGAGGAAGCATCGACAAAGTGGAGACCCAAAACCCACCTGTAAGACAGTGCCTCACAGAAGGGCCACATGGAACGGATGATAAATCCAGGGAGCAGTATGGCACTGATGAAACACAAAGCTATCCTCCAGTTCTTTAATGTTTCTTCCCCTTACTATTATGGCCTTTGTTTCAGCTCATTAATCTCGTTAGACTTGGCATGTTCATTTGCATAATTAAGAGCACTCGATGGATGCATGAAAGCCAAGAGAGATAACCTTTCAGAAACAGTAATGGGAGTAATGATTCCTGAGGGTATGGGAAGAAAGTGGAGGGGAAGAGGGGAAGGGGCAGTTGATAGCAACGATGACTGTATGACCCCACTCGAGGGGAACGAATACCAGACTTTCAGGTGAATGGGTACATTGGATGGTGTAAGATACGGCTAATAATAATAATAGTGAGAATAATTTATAATATCATAAGGGTTTATGGGGGGTTGAGTGGTGAGGGAAGGGATAATGGGGAGCTGATATCAAAGTGTTCAAGAAGAAAGAAAATGTATTGAAATGGGTGATGGTAGCATTTGTATAATTATGCTTGGTCTAATTTAAAATATGGATTGTTACAATATCTATGAGAGCTCTCATTTTAAAAAGAAAAAAATCCCCAAGGAGAGAATCTCTTGTTTAACATCATTGGGCTGTTAAATTTTAATAATAATGGGAGGTAAGGAGTCTGACTGTGCTGTTTAACAACTGATACAAGATAACAATCACCATGGCAAGAAGGAGAAGAAGAAGAAAAAAAGAAGATCAGGAACAAGAAAAAGAAGAAGAAAAGAAGTAGAAGGAGGAGAAAGAGGAGGAGAAGAACCACATACTCAGGGGGCAGACTGGGATACTGTCACTGCTGAGCAACTAAAGAAAGCATGTCTTTCTTTAATGTTTTCGTTATATTCCACGAAAGGGAACATCATTATAATAAAAATAGATAACATTTAAATTATAAAAAGAGAGACAGAAGGCCCACAGCCTTTATCATCCTCCAAGTCCCTTCCCCATCAGACCAAGCACTGACCTGAGTGGTTATAAAAGGAGGAAAAGTAAAATTGAAAGTGATTCAAATGTGTTTTATGACAAACAAGTTCGTTTCAAACAGAGCGGCAGAGAAACTGACAATTCCATCTAAAGGTAATGCATTTGGCTTGTTTCTTGGCGCTGTTAACTGTTGACTGGAAACCCTGGGTGGAAGAAATGATAATGAGCAACCCCCCACCCGGCCCCAAATGAACTTTTCCATTGGTAAATTGTGACCTGACACTTGGTGGGTAAAACACATCTTTTTCCTACACAATAATTCAGGATTTACCATAAGAGTAGAAATAAGGGGACATTTTGTTGACATTTTCTTTAGACATAAATGCTCGTTAAGGAATATAATCAACGTGCTGAACAAGTAAGGCGGTGGGAGCATCAGGTTCTTCATGGCTGAGGATAAGAGTGGAGAGCATTCTAATCCTAGACTTTGTTGTCCTCAGGTGCCATTTGCTCCCATTTGTATCGACCCTAATGTACAAGAGAAGAAAACACTGCTGGGTCCTGTGTTATACTCACCGTCGTTACATTTCGACCGTTATTACAGCCAAGGTGTCATTCCATTTCATCGGAAGTAGGCCTCTTATCCAATGACCTCTACTTTACCAAGCATGCTGTCTTTCTCCAGGGACTGGGCCCGCCTGATGACATGACCAATGTGTGTGACTTAAAATCTTAGTATCCTTGATTCTAAAGAAGCATTCTGGCTGTACTTTTTTCAAGACAATTTTGTTTGTTCCTCTGGTTGTCCATAGTAAACGCCTTGTTCATCACCAACACCATAAGTGAAGGCATTGTTGCTTCTTCGGTTTTCTGTATTCGTTGTCAAGCTTCCACACGCAGATGAGGTGACTTCAAAAAATGGCTTGAGGCAGGCACACATTGGTCCTCCAATTTCATCTGTCAAATTGAACACTTTGAAGAGGTCTTTTGAAGTTAATTTGCTGAATGCAATACGTTTTTGATTTCTTGACTGCTGCTTCCATGAGTGTTGATTGTGTTCCCAAACATAATGAAATCCTTGACAACTTCAAAATGCCTTGTATCATAATGTTGCTTATTGGTCCAGTTGTGAGAAGTTTCATTTAATTTTGAGAGAGTTAAATGAGAACAAAAATATATAGCATTTTAAATGACATCAGGGGACTGTCCTAGTGTGCATGATAGAGTAAACACAAAAAAGCATCCAATGGATGCCATCAAGTGTTGTTAAGAAAGTTTGATCTGATATATTTAAGGACTCTTATAATCTGGGCTAAGCAGTTTGGAATCATCATCCTGGATAAAAGGAAAACAGGGCTGGAGAAAACAAAGGAAGAGAAGAATGTTCTAGAGCCCTCCTATATGTGTCATCTCTGCCCCCCCCCCAGCCTTCCCCCTTCCCTCCTCAATATCCTGTCCCTTCCCTCTCCCTGTTCACCCCACTTAGTCATCAAAGTCCCTGACCTCCTCCTAGTCATCAAAGTCTTGTCTTTTGGTGTATAAACCTTTTTCTCTGCTTTTCCTTATAATAATGGTTTTATTAAAGATTTATCTTTGTAAGTTTGGTAAGCATAACATTCTCTAGCTTTGTCATTTCTAGCAGTATTTAAGAGAATTGTCATTGTTTTTATTGACGTGTAATATTCCATAATATAAATGTATCAGAGCTTATTGATGCATTCCACTATAAGTGGGGTGCTTAGTTGTCTACATGTTTTTGATATTATGGAAATTGCTGCAATAAACATAGCTGTGCATATGTCTGTGTTATATGCTTTATTTCTTTAGGGTATATACCCAGTAGAATGACAGCAGGGATATTTCTTATGACAAGTGTGTTAGACTGGATTGTCTAGAGAAACAAATACACTCATAGATGTATAAGAAAGAACTTTATATCAAGAAGTAATGATATATCTAGAAAGCATCCCAACCCAGTCCATCTCAAGCACTTCAGTCCAATGCCAGTCCATACGTCACTCTTCCGACTCAGGGAGCTGTAAGCTGTGGAAGCAGAAAGTATAGCAGGAAGCAGGTAGTTCACAGGTTGGTTGGTGCAGAGTTGCATGTACCCAAGGCGGTGGCAAGATGGCAAGGTTGTGCAGCCCACTGGGGCTGTGGAGGCAGGCCGAGTTCCAGAAGGCAGGCAGATGGAGTGGCAGAGAGAGAGACATGCCCAGCTTCTCTCCCTCTTATAAGAAGACTCCACCTCTAAGGCAGTGGTTCTCAACCTTCCTGCTGCCGTAACGCTTTCATACAGCTTCTCATGTTGTGGTGACCCCCAACCATAAGATTATTTTAGTTGCTACTTCATCACTGTAATTTTACTACTGTTATGAATCATAATGTAAATCTCTGATAGGCATTGTTTTTCATTGTTACAAATTGAAAAACATTAAAGCATAGTGATTAATCACAAAACAATATGTAATTGCATATGGTGAAATATTTATTTCTAATGACAAATAAATGAAATTTTGTCTTGAAGCATGGTGTAGCCTGGGTAATAGTTTTCATGCCAGGTACTCATATGTGGGTATATCTAGATGTGGGTGGACCTGCCTGGAGATGGATAGAGGAGCGATGTCTCGGTTCTTAAGACCCTCAGAAATATGTGTTTTCTGATGGTGTTAGGCAACCCCTGTGAAAGGGCCATTCGACCCCCCCAAAGGGGTTGTGACCCACAGGTTGAAAATCGCCAGTCTAAGGAGTCATCAAGCTACCACTTGATTGACAGGTTGAACTTCACCTCTAGCCAGGAGTATCTAGTTGACATAATATATGACTACCACAACAAGCTACTGTGGGACGTTTTACTGTTGAAGATGCATTTTTCCTTTTTATGGATGGAAATGTTAAAAAAAATTATTACAGGTGGATTGTGAGCATGTGAATAAAAGTTGCTGTTTATTACATTCCTATTCTGTTTCATACACATAATTACTAATATCCACAACAACTCTGCAAGTGAGCTTCAGCTCTCCTTTATAGAAAAAATGGTAGCTGTTCAGAGAGATTAAGAAACTTGCCCAGATATGACAAAATACCCATTTATAAACTATCAAGGGCTCATGCGGGAGCGGGGAGCGGGGAGGGAGGGGAAAAATGAGGACCTAATGTCGGGGGTTTAAATGGAGAGAAAATGTTTTGAGAAACGATGTACAAATGCGCATTACACAATTGATGTGTGTATGGATTGTGATAAGAGTTGTATGAGCCCCTAATAAAATGTTAAAAAAAAAAAAGAACAATTAAAAAAAAAAAAGAAACTTGCCCATGTGTCAAAACCATATTTACTGCCAGCTTCTTCCCTTAGTACCAACATCCTTGAAAGCAGACTCAATGTATTTCAACCCCCGCCCCAGATTTCTGATGAAAGGTGAGCTTGTATTATTACCTGATTTACCCCTAAATAATACAAAAATCCAAGCTGGAAATCTGTACAGAGATCGCATCCCATTGTCATGAAAACTGTGGTGCAGTAGATGGGGTAGTGAAGGATATTGCCTGGGAAGAGACACAGAGAGGAACTGTATTTTTAACAATCAGAATATGAACTTGGATTGCAATCCCCAGATTTTGTCAAATCGATGGCAGGAAAACAAAACTAAAAACTCCGCTACTAGATATAATTAAATCAAACAGCGAGTCTTTGGTTTGCAACCATTGCATTAGAATCACAGGAAATGCTGTTTTGCAAACACTTCTAACTACTATTTCCCTAAGAGACTTTTGAAAATAAATATAGTTGTATACAGAAGCCACACTCACATTTTATGACCCAATAAACCCAACCCAGCCAAGATCATTCAGACTTCTAGCCTCCGTAGGACAGAGTCGAACGGCCACGTAGGGTTTCTTAGGCTGTAATCATTACAGAAGTGGACGGCCACGTATTTCTCATGTGGAGTGACTTGTAGGTTCAAACAATGAATTGTGTGTTATCAGCCAAGCACTTAAGTCACGGTGCCCCCAGTGTTCCTTATGTCCCAATCCTGCATCTAAATAGTGCAAATTTTAGAGAGAAAGGGGGAAAAATAAAAAAAGTGCTTTCCTTGAAGCAATAACCATATAGCCCCTAGTTTTCACATATCCACTCCCATGAGGAGTGTACTTTGGGGTACAATCTACTCTGATCTGTTACTACTTTGCCATGATGTTTTTTTCTACATGTCTGTTCCCACATTTTTGCATGCCTGTACATCATTTATTCTATTGTAATTTTTTTGCCAATGTTTTCCTTTTAACATGAAAAGCAAGGACCTTCTCTTTATAGGATTATTTTTAAAACTCTCTCCTCAGTGTTTTAAAATAAAGGATCATCTTGAGGCGGTCACGATACAGTTTCTCACCACACATGGTGAGTTGGCGAGGTCGACATTTCACTGGCTAGGAAAGCTCTTTGGCCTCTGTGCTTGGATGTGCCAGTAGTTTTTCAGTAACTGTCATCAGACGAAGAGGTGACAGGTGATTCTGGACACTGCCGCAAAACGTTGAGAAAATAAGAATTAAGACTTAAGGAAGATGACTGTAGTTTGGCATGATGTGTGGGGATGAAAAGCATTTGAAATTTGGATACATTGTGAATTATTAATCAAGGGCAATCAGTTCCTGCCTTGGCTAAGTAGGAATAGATTAAACACTAGGATTTATGTTAAATTGTGAAATGTGTTACACTGCTCTTAGGTACATATAAACTATAAAAACATTTCTACAAATTAGTGAGGGCGTAGGTTTAGAATCACTCAAGTACTTTCTTCTGTCAAAGTAATGAAATAGAGCTACAAAATGAATAGTGTCCAAACATGTACAAACTCAATGGTTCACACAAATCCATTTTTGATATATGTCCTTGGTTACAAGACATACTCCATTTTGGAAGATTGTTACAATTTTCCTGGTAGGTATAAGGGGAATTTTTCCCCCAGCACAATAATTCAATATCTCTCACAACAGTTTGAAATAAATGGAAACTTTGTTGACATTTTCTTCAGGTAGATGTAAAATTGTTCCTGTTATAAACATTGCTAGCATCTGCACGGAGAGATTTCCTTGGAAATTCTTTTGAGCAAGGGCTCCCTCCTGCCTTCCCAACATCATTATTCACAGACACCTACTTTCATAAGCACAGCTGAGTCACTGAATACCCAGGACCATCACAGAGTTCAGCTCAGTCAACCTTGATAAGGTCAGTCAATTACGAGAGGAGAAGGAAGGAAGGTGGGTTGGCACCTACCTTTGGACCACAGCCCTTGCAAATATAGCCAGTTTCTAATAGCAACGAGCTCGGAGCTTCTCTGCAGGGCAGTTCTATAATTAAATGGTAAAATAAAAGTGCTTTTCAATGAAGGCGCGCACGCTCCTTTCCAAATCCTAATTTAATATTCGTCTTCAGAGCTCACAGCTTAGTAGAAAATTCTGCCTTAAGATTCTGCACACTTAAGCTGGGAGGATGTGATTAAGATGCTGCCTTAGTTGCATGACTTTTAACTCTAGTGCTCCGCTTTTCCTGATAGATGGGTGAGGAAGCTTGGTGATTGGCTCTATGAATTCTCTCTGCATCAATACCACATATTATGGTTAGTGTTTATCCATGATTTCACACTGCAGGGATGGGGTCTAAGAGAGGGAGTGTGTTGATGATCCCTAGGGCTAAAGGGTGGTGGTGTTTAGGTCTTTCCACACCAGCCTGGTATTAACATGATAGACACACCGCTCTGGGCAGGTACCCAAGACCAAACTCATTGCCATCCAGTTGATGCTGGATAGGAAGATGGAAATCTAAATCCATAGGTGATTGCGTAACAGTACGTGCAGAAAGAGAAATGTGGGGATAATGACAGAGGAGAAAGAGGAACCCGAAGGGAGACTTCAAAAAACAAAAAGCGAACAGAAAAGACAACGAAATAGAAAGGGATGCCGCCCACAGGTTGAAGATCTCCTGTAGAGTTTCAGTTCTACTGTTGAACAACAGGTGTCTTGCTTGGACCCACAATCAGTGCTCATGGAGACAGCAGTCAAGAGGTCAAACAACACATTGCATTGGGTAAATCTGCTGCACAAGGCCTCTTTACAGAGTTGAGAAACAAGAATAGTAATTTGAGGACTGAGATGGGCCTGACTCAAGCCATGTTTTCAATGCATGTGAAAGTGGGACACTGAATGATTGTCCAAACAAGTGACCAAAGGAAAAAATGATGCTTTTAAATAATGGTGTTGGAGAAGACTATTGAAAGTACCTGAGACGGCTAAAGGAACAAACAAAGCTCTCTTGGGAGATGTACAGCCTGAATGCTCCCTAGAGGTAAGGATGGTGAGACATCATCTCACGTGCTTTGGACATCTTCTCAGGAGAGATCAATTCCCAGCAAAGGCCACCAAGCTTGGTGAAGAAGAGGAAGGCCTTCGACAAGATGGACTAGCACAGGGGCTGCAACACGGAGCTCACATTTCAGAGCAAAATTTTGAGATCGGCACAGGAGCAGGCAGTGTTTCCTGCTTCTGTACGTAGGGTCCCCATGAGTCAGAACCCACTCATCGGCACTGAATAACACGGAACCACAATAGGGGACGCAGAAAGAGTTCTCGGAGAGGAGTGGGTTATCTGTTTTGCTCCCATGCAGATTTACAGCCTTGGAGACCGAGGAGGCCGCAGTACGTGAGATCTGACATGACCTCAGTGGGTCTGGGTGGGTGATACAGAGCCAGTTGCTTACCTCTTCTGCGTCTCAAGTTCTCCTTTTGATGATATGATTCAGAAGCTATTTTACAATTCTAACATTCTATCGTTAGTTTTCATTATGTTGACCTGACTCTTGACCACCCCGTGCACAGTGGAGAGCACGCACATCCGCATGATTGGTTGTGGGTCAGACTGTTGGCACGGACTGATTTTCAGAAGCAGTCACTGGGCCTTTCTTTCTGGCTTGAAAACTCCAAACTTCACCGAAACCTGTTGGCCTTCCTAGCATAGGCCTCCACTGGCTGAGAGCTGGGGCAGGTCAAGAGGTGCATTGATTGGGAATGGAACCCAGGGTTCTAGTACAGAAGGTGAGATTTCTCCCACCAGGAAATGCCTCTTCACACATTCTACTGTTGTTGTGCTGTCTGTAATTTATGCACTCACATTTCCATTTTCAATATATTTACAGATTTTATGAAATAAATCTTGAGGATATATTACAATGAGACGGTCAGGCTATGAAATAAAAGTGGACAAGTGGACACAATTCATTAGTTCTTCTATATTGAAAACTAGCAATATACACATTGATTCTTAGCCTACCCACCCAGAGCTATAGAGACACTGTGGAGTGTAACCTACACAAACATTTTTTTTTCCTGTTGGAAACATCTAAGAGAGAAAGAAAATGTTTTTCCCCAAAGCCAGCGCATTATTGTTTCAATAATTACTGTGTTTTTCAATGGTTATTTCATGATGGCTTTAATATAAGTGAGATGCTTTCCTTTGATTATTAAAACTATTAACAAGACATGATTGGCGTAATCCAAAGCTCCCATTAAAGCCTCATTGCTTTTACCTGCTGAGCCATAATTTGGAAAAGAGCTAAGCTAGTGGAAATGCAAATAAGTCCAATGGAATAGCCCATGAGTTTCGCATTAATAAAACAGAAAAATCAATTCACCTAGACAAGGCATAAACGAAAGATGCATACTAGTTTCCATGCAGCTCCTCCTTAACAGATGTTGAGTTCTACCTAGTTAAGAGAGTATATGCTAATTGTAGGCAGAGCATTAGGCTGAAAGTCAGAGGGGTTCCATCTCACTCCAGCTTCTTCCATTTCTTGCTCTGTGACTTTGTCAATTCTGCTTCCACATCGGTTACAGTGGGATAGTCACGGTGTTGTAACCAATGTGAAGTGACAGTAGAGGGGCTCTAAGGACAGGACCCCATGTGCACTTCTAGGGAAAAAATATGATGATTACGATGTCATCGAGATTCAGGCTAGTGGCAAATGTCTCCTCAAAAAGTGTACAAAAGTTTGGTAAGCCTTAACCCCGAACCTTGCATTCTTTTAAAGAATCATCTATGAGGTGAAATGGAAAACAGGCACTCTAGAGCAGAGGTGAGAACGTGACGGGGTAGAGGGTCCAGGTAGCGGTGCGGGAATAATATGGGCAGAGGTAGGGCGAGTGGGGACTGTAACCATGTCAATGAACTGCACCAGAAAAAGGATTGCAATGGGAGTATGGTTTGTGTGTATTTCCACCCAAAATAAAAAGACCCTGGCAAGTTTCTTGGAGGTGTGGAAATTTTCCAGGTTTGCCTGTGATCCAGCAGCCAGTGGACTCTTTTTACAGGTCGTTCAACTGGCCTTTGCCTCTTTGTCCCAGAATGAGACTGAATGCCAGTATGCCATTTCTGGAAACCCTCAGGTAGGAAATCAGGGCATAGCAAATCCTGAACATAGAATCAGAGTGGGGGCAAAGTTTTAGAAGGGCATTTTAGAGCGTTATTCAAACGTAGTCTCTCCAGGCTCTGTGAAATAGGCCCCTTTCTCTCAGAACCCCTGGGTAGTGAGAGAACAGCCCATTCTGTAAGGCCCATCCTTCCCCCTCACTTAGAAGAAGAAAATGAGTCCAATGTTCGGTTTGCATGAATAAGACAGTAGCATTCAAAATCAAGATTGTGTTCTCTTTGATTGTACCCTAAAGCAAAACCAAGCTCATTGCTTTAGAGTTCACTGATTCAGACTTATGGGAACTAAGTGTGTCAGAATAAAACTGGGCTCCACAATGTTCTTAAATTGCTAATTTATCTAAAAGCCCTGACTCAGGAGCCCTGGTGGCATAGTGGTTTGCACCTTGGGCTGCTAACAAGGTCAAGAGTTCAAAACCACCAGTCACTCAGTGGGAGAAAGATGAGGCTTTCTACCCTTATAAAGTGCCACAGCCTCCGAAAATCTCAGGGCCAGTTCTTCTCTGGTCTTCAGACTTTCCATGAGTCATAACTGACGCACTTGCAGTGCATTAGCTTGGTTTCTATTTTTTATTTTCGGGGAAGCTTAGAGACACCATGCTTAAAAGGCTTAGCAGCTAACCAAGAGGTGGATGGTTTGGACCTACCAGCCTTTCTTTGGGAGAAAGAATGTGGCGGGTCTGTTTCTGCAAACGTCTATAGCCTGGGAGATCCTCAGGCCATTTTGCTCTCTCTTACTGGGCCACTAAGAGTTGGGATAGACTAGATGGCAATGGGTTTATTTTGCATGGAATTGCCCTCTCTGATAAAGAGACGGAGTGTACATGAGGCTAGAGACTCATGAAAGTGTCAGGTTTTCACATTTCTTCCTAGATGGGGAAGACACGTCACTGCACTTATCAATCATCCCGCGGCCCATAGTTTTCCCTTGGGCATGCAAAGTCCACTTAAGATCTCGTCTAACCCTTCTGGATCAAACACGGTAGCCAGCCCTACCTGATTTTTTAATTTTCCTTTTCTTTACACCATGGAGAATTTGGCTTTTTGTTAATTGCATCTGCAGTCTCCAGGCTCTTTATAGAATCTTTCCTAAGTGATATTAATAGTAATAGTGGTCCTTTATTAATAATGCATAATAACAATAGCACTCATTAAAACAACATCAGTTAAGCGATTAGAGAAATGGTCAGAGTTGTGGTTAGAAAATGGGCCAACAGACATCAGTGCTTTGAACGTCGTTTATTCTTCCCCTCATAAAACAGAAATAAATATAATGGCTTACTAAGATCTTAATGCAATTATGCCGTAATTGTGTAAGGACAGGCTGATGTTTTCATTTGTGGGTGAGTTTCCTCTGTGGTGGTGTGCAATGGGGCATCCCCAGGAGAAAGAGCCGAGGATAATTTGCGTGGCTTCCCGACATGCCCTGTGGTTTTCTCTCATTCTTTTCCTTCGGGCTGTCTTGGCATCAATAGCAGAATTATGAACAGAAAATCTGGTGTCTAGGCTGGTTCTGTTAGTGAATGGATAATTTCTCCTGCCTCCTTTTCTCTCATCTGTGAAATGGGAAGGATTGCACTGTACAATAGCACTTTTGTTCACATGACAAGACAGACGAAACTGCCGATGAACGCTGCTTTGTAAAGTATTCCGAATGAGCTAGAAGGGCAACTTGACCCATTCTCGGGCAAGTGCTGAAGCAGGGCCAGTGTGCATGTGGGCATACTCACAGCTCCACCTTCAGTTCTCCCCCCACCCTTGAATCTCGCTGAGCTCTGAGAAGGCAGTTGCTCTTGTTCAGCGGGAGGAGTCCTCATAGGCACGAGTGAGTTCAGCACTCCCCTGGCGACTACTCTGCCTGCCTTCTTCTACCTTCCTCAGGATGACTGAAGAAACCCATGGTAAACCAGCCCCGCAGAAGAGTCGGAGTGTGGACAGTAGAGTCATCTGTCTCTCCCTTTTTTTCCCTTCTCTTCCTTCCAAGTGAGTGACGGACATCCAAAGAGAATGTGGGGTAATACATGCAGCAAGAAACACAAAAAGCATCTCATATGCCTAACTCACAGTGGGCCGTAGAGGACAGGGTAGAAGTGCCCCTGTTTCTGAGACTGGAACTCTACAGGAGGAGAAAACCCTGCCTTTCTCCCAGAGAGCACCTGGTGGTTTCAAAGGGCTCATCTTGCAATTAACAGCCCAATGCCTACAGATATTTGAAAGTCATCAAATGAATAAAATAGGGTAGGAAAAACATGCAGGAGGTGACACATTTTCCTTAACTCCCAATTCTTAGGAAAAGTGTCATATTCATATGTGTATTCTTAAGTGTGTAAATTAAAATTGGTCCAATTCATTGCATCGAGTGGACATTGACCCAAAGGGACCTTAAGGAACAAATTAGAACCCATGCGGTTTCCAAGGCTGTCAAGTTTTATGGATGCCAGATCCCATGGCCACATCTTTCTGCTGGGGGGCAACTGAGGAGTCAGAACTGTCAATCTTTCAGTTAGCAGTCAGGTACTTATCCGCTGTGCCACCAAGGCTGCTAGTCCATACATTCGGAGGGAAACCAAATCTTCAATGCAGGTTCTGTTGTTACTTGTTTCTGAACCTAGTGATCCTCTTCACACGGCTCTGTTAAAAATGTGAAGCATCGGGAAAGTACATACAGGCTGATCTCCAGTGCCCTGGGACTCCTCGGTGCATTTGTCTATTTTACAGTGAACTCTGATCTTAATCCCGGGATTACTTATAAAATCAACATCTGTGGTTTTAGTACCTGGATGATGGCTTTGCAAGTAGGAATCTCCATCATCATAATCACTTTCTGTACTTGCCTTGGCTTTGTGTGTGCATCTTCCCGCGGTGATTAGATTCACTGTGCCTTCTGCGAGTTTTATATCGATGTCTGGTTTTAGGGATGGAGGCTTAGAAATGGAGAGAGCTTTTTGGAGAGAATGGTCCAGAAATCATTGTAACCCAGCAGTATTGATCATTTTCACTTCTCTTGGAAGGTGAGCTCCTTAAAATTATTTCACAGACAGCCTCTCAAAAATATTTTAAAGTGGGATTCATTAATAATTACATGGCTGTTCACCAGCCCTTGTCCCAGAGGTCTGGTGAGCTTTAAATCCCTAGTGACACCTACTGGGCAGACCTAGGCTCACTTGCTGCATGCTGCCCCTCGGCCCACCTCTCCTTTAAAATGCAAGGCTGCAGGCCTCGCTGTGGGGCTGGGGCGAGCTGGCTGCCTCTTCCTCAGCTCCAGCCAATCCGCTGCTTTCTCACGCAGGTGACCTCTGCCAGCACCAGGGTGCAGCAGGCTCCCCAGTATTCCCTCGGGCTATATTTCCCACCTGTCAAGAACCCAGGAAACCAACCGGGATGTATCCCAGTTGCAGGAGAGAGAGGGACGTGGAAGCCTCTACGTTCCCTCTCCCAGCCCCTCCCCAAGTAACTCTCCTGTTTCTTTGTCTGGCAAACTCCGAGGTGAAAGAAGCTACTTGAGCCTTATGTTTTTGCTCAAGCACAAACCAAATTATGCGGCGCTTGCTTATATGGGAACATATTGGTTTATCTTACATAGCGTTTAATTGATGCAAACTTGAACTTCAGTCTGTTAGAGTTGCAGAGAAAACACCATCCCGGTGCTGCAGGCTGCTGTCTTTTCCTTTGAACAAAGCAGCTCCCGCTTCGTCCTGCCACCTCCAGCGACCATTAGGAAAACAGCCTTTAACCTCCTGTCACGCTACCACTGGCGTCCTTGACTGTTCAGTTGCACAATTTCGCTCTGACCCAACAGCTACATCCTTGGACAGATCATCTGTGTGGAAAGTCCACGTTAGCTGATCCAGCCTGGCTCTGTTTGCACTTTCTCACAGCTCATCCAGCACCGTGGTTTTGCATATTAACTAAGTGCAAAGTAACCTTCCTTTACCTCCTCGGAGCTCCACCCCCTCCCACCAGGCCCCGGGAAAATCAACACAGTTACTCACGGAGGAAGCTGCCAAGAGGTTGCCATAGCAACGGTTCTGCTTTCAGCAGCTACTTTTCTGGCTTGAAGGGGGGGCGGGAAGAACCGGGGGAGATCTACATGGCTTCTGATCAGCGTTCAGATAGAGAGAGTCACAGGATTTTGTGGGCACTGACTAGACTAACCCAGCAGAAGAAGAAGTTCAGCAAAAGCAGCATCCCAACAAATAAAAAAGGTAAGTAAAGTGGAAGGCCAATGCAGACAGCGCCGGATTTATGAAGGAGATTGGTTTGTAAGCCTGGCTTTAAGTCGATTTCATAGGTAAATCGCAACAGACCCCTCCCTCCCCCCATATACTGCCCTTATTTAGCATCTGTTTGTTAAATAGCTTTCTTATATGTAGCATATATCTTAAAGATAGGGCTTTCTACTTCCATGGTGTAGTGGTTACGCATTGGGCTGTGATTCGTGCAGTTGACAGTTCAAAACCACCAGCAGCTCTGAGGGAGAAAGATTGGGCTTTCTACTCCAATAAATAGCTACAGTCTCAGAAACTCACTGCGGTGTGCGGGTGTGTGTGTGTGTCTCTGTGAGGCAGCATGGTGGTCGTGAGGTGTCTTTTTCTTTTTTAATGTACATATAAAACAGAAACACTTTCAAATACACTAAAAACACCTTTCACATAAGCGTGTGTGTGTGTGTGTGTGTGTGTGTGTGTGCGCACGCAGGTATATCTCAACGTACTCATTGCCACCCAGTCAATTTCAGGTATAAAGTACTGGGCAAAAAAGGAACAGAACAGCTCTTAAAACACTTTAGATAAAAACATGTACATCACTCCTAAAGGTTAACGCTTCTGCCCATCACTGCCTTGTATCGTGCACCGGGCACTGCGAGGTAACACAGAACTTTCCTAGTGGACGAAGCAGAAGGAAATGATGAACGTGGCCGCCCCGGTGCTGGGGGTCGGGGTTGAGTTGGCTGCGGGAGGAGCTGCAGCGGGTGGGCATCCTTGTGGATTTAGTTCTTTGAACTAGGCATGAGAGGAGGTTTGGACTGCGCCGTTCTTTTCCTCGGCTTACAAGGTTCAGAGTCCCTGTACCGTAAACTTCTCTGCATGGCGTTCTTGTTCTTCTCACTTTGTGCGGCTCGGCTCCAATGAATTGGAAAACTTCAGCGATGTCTTTTGGCCCAAACGTTTTCAGTTTTGGAGCTTTTAGGCCCTGGTCTTCTTTCTGAAATGTGATCATTTGCGGTTTCTGGTGCCCTGCGGTCTTCCCTGGTTAGTCCTCGTCTATGGCCCGTTTCTACTGATGCCTTACTGTGTTGCTCACAATAGCAACCACCGCTTGCCAGTTGTAAGCCCCTGAAAACCAAGTCTGAATTAGGGAGCACAGTTTATCCCTCATACCTTTTGTGTTTGACTGCTTCACTTCCTGACAAGAACCAGCAATATTTTGATGGCATCATAGATATTAAGGCGCCTTCAAGTTCAAAATCTCACTGCTCTCTAGTTGATGCCCTCATGGAGACCCTCTGGGAGAGGGTGGCACTGCCTCTGCAGGTTTCCCAGACGGTAATGCTTTACAGGAGTAGAAAACCCCCTCTTTCTCTCACAATTCCTCCAGGGCTAGCTCCCTTAATCTCATCTCACCACCTTGGGGAGTGCTGGCTGCTTGGGAGAAGGTCTGTTACGGCCTTACAGGAATCTAGGACTTGCTGATCCATTGTCTGAAGTTATGAGGAAGTAGTGTGGGGGGCGGGAGATGCATGTAAAAATAAGACTTTTCCTTTTTGGCAAAAAACGATCTCAAGTGCTTGGTTGTTTGGTTGTATTGTCCAGCACAAGTAGAATCTAGAAATGACTTTTCTTGGCTGAGCAAAAATATTCAACAGCAGGGACAACATAGTTTAAGAATGAATCTTCCAGGCTGGTAACCCAAGCCTTCCCATCGAACTTCCAAACGACAGGGAGTCACATCCGAAAGACACAGTAAAGTGTCCATAGAAGAAAGGAGCAAAGCACAAGTACAAGTTGGAGCTTGGACTCCCAGCTGCTTTGCTCCCAAGCTTTTGTGTTAGCCTGTGTTTGGGGCCCTTAGGGGTTGGTGCTTGTTTTTGTTCTTTGAACTGTAGGCCCATTTGGGAATTTTTTTCCCTCCCACATAACCCAGGCGCGACTACATTAAATATTTGGTCTGACACATGATGCCCCTCCGGAAACCCCACCACCACCACCACCACCACCATTTCAAGAGACTATGGTAGCACTCACAACAGCAGCCTCCTCTGCACTCGGTAGTTCATGTTGGGTAAATCTGCCCTCCTTTTGAAACTCTTGAACCAGGCACCCCCTACTGGACAACACAGTCTACAGCCAGCCACTTCACTTGCGGTGCAAGTAGCATTCAAACCATTGGAAACACTCCATTTCCTTGCACGAAAAGTAACGCTCATGGGCAAAGGGAGCTGGTTTGCCCGACTGGCCAAGTTATCAATGGCCCTTCCATTTGAAGCATTAAAACACTGCCTGGCTTAATAGTAGTAAAAACTGTAGCTCGTCGGGGGGCCAAAAATGCACTATTCTTACTGTGTCTTTTCAAATTGTTCTGATCGTTGACTCTAGTCTCACACTATTATTATTTTTTTAATTCTAACCAATAACTGATGGCGCTTCACTTTTTCCTGGTTGCCTTATCATTTCAACTTTATTTTCAATTGTAATGGCTTTTCTTTTCTTTGATGTAACACCAACACTTGCATGAGATTTACACCTTGGATGGATAGTTACAAGGGCAAGTGAGAGAGTTTAATCCAAACCCACAGGCACACACGTCACCACGGGGGGAATGGCAATGTGCCCCCACTTCACATGGAGAGTGGCAGGCACTCTCCTTTCTCCAGCAAAGGGACCCTGGAAACCATGCAAGGTTTTCATGAGCATCGCAGATCAGTGCCAACGTTTATTATTACAAACTAGTCTACTGAACTCAAGATTTTTATATAATGAGCTTTATGGCAGCTTTTGCTAAACCTCTACACAATCGATGCCTGGGGACTTGCTGTAATTAAATGGGTTGAGTGGTGGATCGAAGCTGTAACATTTTGATGTGTACCCATCCTGCTCATGTAGAATTCAATTTTTTGAGCCCTTTCAGTTTGGGTCTGGGCCAAATAAGGTTGATGAGTTTTATGGGATTATAAACCAGAGAGAGAAAAATTCGAGGGGGTAAAAGGGCACCAGAGGGGTATTTCTAACATCTGCAAGTCATTTTACAAGACTCCATTCAGCTTAGAACCATGCGCTAGGCAGTCATACTGGGTTGGAAATGTGTGCAGGACCAAGTCAAACTGGCAAGCTCAGAGCACCTCTCTACAGTGGTTCACCAAGGTCGACCATGAAGCCGTCTGATTTCCCAAGGATGATCTGGGATTAGGCAGAGGAAGGCCCAAAGAGTCAACAAATGGACGGCTGGGAGGTCAAGACTTCCATTTTCAGAGGGATGCACAGAGCTGGGCTAAACTCTGCTCTGGGCCCCTAGGTCTTGGGACTTCAATAGCCACCCACTGTGGAGCAGGCCAGCGGTGGTGACTTGGAGAATCTGTGCCTCCTCCTTCCTTGTCTATTTTCCCACCCCCCACCCCCTCCCTAATAAACACCAGTTTTCCCCACTTGCCCCCAAGCTTCACGGCACTCCTCGGCATGCTTTCTACTCTTGCATTATTTATTCCCATAAAAAATTGTTGTTGTTGGGCTGTAGTTCTTTAACGATCCTCCTGCGAGCTACTATGTTCCGAATCTACAGCTTTGTTCAGAACGCAGCCACAGCTACGTCACCCAGATAAAGTTAAAACTTAAAGAGAGGCAAAAGAAATGCTGTGAGTTGGAATCGGGTCAGAACACCTGATGTTATATTACCATTAGCGTTTGGTAACATGATTATTTGCAGTGATGGGCCGCTAACAAAAAGGTGGATGGCTTGGGGGAGAAAGACTTGTTGATCTCTTGTAAAGACTGCAAACCAGAAAAGCCGATGGGGGTAGTTCTACTCTGCCCCATGGGTTTCCTCTGAGCTCGAAGTGGACTCTGTGGCACTTAACAACATTGCGGGATGCAGTAAGATCCCCCAGGTGGACCTCGCATTGACAACTATTGCTGCGAGTCAGAGACTTCTGAGTGTGGTGCTAGGAGAGATCTTTGTGCATATCAAGTTGTTCCTGTTCAGTGGCCGGGAGGATGGGTTTATTATCAGTTCTTCTGTAGACCTCTCTCTCTTTCTCTTTTGAGCGGAGAAGCTTGGAGATGGGAAGGGAGACATGAACAGGGAATGGAAAAAACCCTATGTATTGTGTGAAAAATGAGGGGGAAGCGACTAATTAAGCCACTATTCTCTAAAGCAGGCTTCAAAATTCCGCCTAGCTCATCTCCTGGGTGATCTCTCTAGATGACAAGGGTCATCGTGTAAGGAAACACAACAAAATGGACTAAAACAGGGCCAAAGAAGTAAGCATTTTATTTAAACAACATCATAAAAGAAGGAGCAACCAATTTACAGTAAGTCTTTAGACTTATCCTTAAAGGACTGCTCCAAGACACAGGGCTCTCATAAGTTAGAGCCAAGTACCACGAGGGAAAATGGACTAGGTTCTTTGGTGTATCATGGAGGTAGCTGGAAGCTCTATGTTACATCACAGTAACAGGATCCAGAATGACAGTTCCTCATGGACGGCAGTGGATATGATTAAATTAGCACATCAGCTGGGCACTCTTGAGTATTTCTACAATGTCAGAAAACCATCCGTTAACGTGACCTGTCTGCTAGCCCCCCTTCCCCCCGCCCTGCCTCAAGTCAGAGCCAGCGAGAGGTATTAGCATGCAGAGAAATCCCTCCGTCTGATTGGAAGTGTACCAAGTTTCGCCTCTGCAGGCGTGGAGTCCAGGAATGAGACCCAGAGAAATATTAAGGACGCAGGAATAAGAGGAGAGAACATCCAGGAATTTGTTTGAACTCTTCCATAGCTTCTTTCACATTCCATTCCACAGACCTGACTTAATTCAAGCGGCTATGATCCCTGGGAAACACTGCTGCAGCTGAATTCATTTTTATTTTCCCTGCTCAAAGGCAATGTAAAACGAATGGGAGAGCCCATCACCTTCAGGGGAAAGACTGCAGCCTATTACTCACCACCTCCCTCCTCCCCTCTGCAGGAAAAGGTTAATTTGAATGAGGCTGCTGCTTCCACAAATAGAACTGTAACCAGCACACAGAGGGAGCACCAATGAGAAGGGTTTCCAATGATGTCATGCTTCTACCTGCTGCTGCTGATTTGCTGAGAAGTGACAATGTCTTCTATGAATCTCACGTTTTATTGGTTGGGAGCCCTGTCCTTCCAAATACTTCCGGAGAGTTTTAGACACTGCAGTTTTCTTTAGAAGCCTAGAATTTTTTTTTTCCTTTTCAGTTTCTGCACATCAACAAGCTGTTGGAGAACACAGAATATTTTGAACACTATGGTCCCGATAACAGTAAAGAATAAAGTGTCACTTCCACCTGGGGTGCAGGTCCACTTGAGGCTCACAGAAGGCTGATTTGTGTCCTTAAAGTACTCCAGCAGAAAGCTTAGTGAAGCCTGTATAGTGTCTTAAAAGAACGATGTATGACATTTTCTAGGGTGTCAGCTTGAGGGGGTGGGGTGGGGGGTGGGGGGCGTAGAGGAGAGGAGACCTCCCTGGTTTGTTCCTGCCCTAGTGGATTGTTTGGAAAATTTATGAGGCACCAGTGCAATTAAAGTGCGTGACTCAGATCATTCAGATTCTAGGTTATTTCCCAGGAAACTCTTGCAAGCAGATTTGAAAGGGACAGGATACCATCTAATGAAGGTGACGGATTAGTCAATTGCACATGTGTTAGGGATTACTCAACTAACTGAAGGACTCACAACTATTCTGAGGGAACTTGAGCTATGAGTCTGAATTGCAAGCAGCGAGACCTCTTCATTGATTCTCAAGTAGTCTCAATATATGTGGGGGCTTCAAAATGAATGATAAAATAATGGTACCCCCCCCCCCAAACCCCTGCCACACAGTGGGCTTGTGAGACTCTGGATACAACCTTTCTGGACAAGGTAATGTACTGTCCTCAGAGATCTAGAACACAAAGTCATGCTGTCCATAGTCAATTAGTGAAGCAGAACAGCTACAACAAAGGTTAATCCACTATGAAGGCAGGGCAGAATATCAAATGCGCCCATGAGTGTGGAAACAGAAGGGCAGAGTAGGAGAGGAAGAACCAGATTCTAGGCAGAGAGAGACCCAACCTTTCCTTGTGTGGGGAGAATGTGATGATTGAGGATGAGAGGTACTTCCCAGATCTCCAACTGGGCAAGATAATGGGTGAGACACTTTAGGAAAAGCCAGTAGGCAAATTAGCAAAGGCCACGTCAATTAGGAGTAAGTGGAAAGTCCCAAATATTTTGAACATCTCTATTTCAAATTCAATAAACCAAAAATTAAAAAACCACACTGCTGTTGGGTCACTTCTGACTCACAGAGATCCTGTAACAGGACGGGAAAGTGCCCCACAGGATTCCCAAGGCTGTAACCCAGGACACCATGACAGAAACAGACGGTGCCATCCTTCTTCCAGAGAGCAGATGGTGGACTTGAATCATAGACCTCTTCGAGATCAGCAGAACATCTCTAACCTCTGCACTCCCAGGGCTCCTGTCATATGCAGCAGCTCCTATGACGTAGTCTGCAGGTTTCCACCAGGGTGCATTATGATCTGCAGGGTCTGCTGAAGGGCTATGGTGGCAGATGATACACTTTTTGTTATTTTATACTTTGAGTACAGCGTTGCACAAAAGAGTTCTGACCTTTGAATTTCTATGGAGGGTGCTATGTTAAAAGCATAAAGACATCAGTCCTGCACCATCCTCGAAATTGTTTGTATGTTTGAGCCTATGGTTACAACCACTGTACCAATCCTTCTTTCTGGCAACCTTGCTCTTGCTCACTGCCCCGTCTATTTTCCCAAGCATGATGTCCTTCTCCAGGGCCTGGTTTCTCCTGACACTGTGACCAAAGCATATTAGACAGCGTCTCGCCCTCATTGCCTCTAAGGAGCATTCTGGCTGTACTTCTTCCAAGACAGATTTGTTTGTTCTTTTGGCAGTTCACAGCACTTTCAATATTCCTCTCCAGCACCATAATTCAAATGCATCAATTCCTCTTAAGTCTTCCTTATTCAGTGTCTAACTTTCACACACATATGAGGAGATAAAAAATGCCATGGCTTGCTCATGCAGAACCTGTGAAAAGGTCTACAGGCAGTTGTGTAGACAGAACAAGAGAATGGTGCAGTGAGAAGTTGAGAATGAAATCCTACACTTCATTCAAGGTAGAAGGACCTAGAATTGTACTTGTATGGTATACTTCACCATAACATTGCCACCACTAAACTGCATGTATATTTTGATTCAAGAGATTTATTGGTGTTCACCTTCCCGACATGATCACTGAAGACAAAATGGGTGCATAAGCAAATGTGGTGAGGAAAGCTGATGGTGCCCGGCTATCAAAAGAGATAGTGTCTGGGGTCTTAAAGGTTTGAAGATAAACAAACAGCCATCTACCTCAGGAGCAACAAAGTCCACAAGGAAGAAGCACACCAGCCTGGGTGATCATGAGGTGTTGATGGGATCAGGCATCAGGGATCAAAGACACAGAATAAAAAGTCATATAAATGGGAATGAGGGGGAGTGCGGAGTGGAGACCCAAAGCCTATCTGCAGACAATTGGACATCCCCTTACAGAAGGGCCAAAGGAAGAGATGAGCCAGTCAAGGTGCAGTATAGCACCGATGAAACAACTTTCCACTATCATGACCCCAATTCTACCTTACAAATCTGGCTAGACCAGAGTATGTACATGGATACAGATCAAAGCTGGAAACGCAGGAATCCAGGACAGATAAACCCCTCAGGACCAATAATGAGAGTAGCCATACCAGGAGGTAAGGGGAAGGTGGGAGGGCAGAGGGGGAACCAATCACAGTGATCTACATATAACCCCCCCCTCCCTGGGGGACAGATGAAAAGTGGGTGAAAGGAGACATTGATCAGTGTAAGACATGAACAAATAGTAATAATTTATAAATTTTCAAGGGTTCATAAAGGAGGGGGGTGGGGAAGGGTGACAAAAAACGAGGAGCTGATTCCAAGGGCTCAAGTATAAAGAAAATGTTTTGAAAATGATGATGGCAACAAATGTACACATGTGCTTGACACAATGGATATACGTATGGATTGTGATAAGAGCTCTGCAAGCCCCAATAAAATTATTTATGAACAAAAAGAGAGAGCTCTATTGGTACTAACAGCATCTGAGCAGGAATAATGGCCTCATCAGAGGCCGCATCAGCATGACCTGGGTTCAAAATCCAGCTTCAATACGTAGTGTCTAATTCTTAATTAGACACTTAATTCTTTATGTCTCAATTTCCTTGCCGGCAACATTGGGATAATGATGATAGTACCACAAACATTACTATTGTATATAAAAGTGAGTCATATATGGATCCCTCATGAGCATCGTGCCTGTCTCAGGAAATCCAAGATTTCTTGTTCATTGCTGTGAACGACTGTGTTCTGGCTCAGGGACTTTATCTTTTCTTTCCTCCTTGCCTGGAAAATTTCCTCCGTCCACTCTTGGCCTCTTTCAAACCCACTTTCATTGGCTCTAATCCTCATAAAGTTTCAGGTAGAAAATAAGGACTTATGGATCGATAACAATTAGAGAGCAGAATAATAAATTCAAGAATCCATTCTACACATCGCACACATTCTCAATAGTATACACACATGCCCACACATTAATAATACACACAGGTGTTGGATCAACTGATTGAGGGTTCAGAAAACGTGCTAAGGTCTAGCTAGTTGTCTCTCTCACAGTAGATCATGATGATAAAATAGCCTCTTGCCGTTTTCTATTTTCCTAGTAACCGAAGGACAATGTGAAGTGGCACAGAGCTTATGTAAGCATTATCCCTGCTGACTTTCCAAATGAGCAGTTCAAATGCTACCTAATCATTTAGTTACAGCTTGGATTTGGCAGTGAAGTATAAACCACTGAATGTGAGGGAGCATCTGCCTGTTCCATCTTGGTCATGTCAGCACCTATGGTTGCTTCTTGTTCTAGAAACTTCTTAAAAGGGAAGAGTAATATAAAACAAAATCATTGCTGACCTGAGTGCTTTTGAACATGTAGAGATTCATTGTCGAAATGCCAGGCCCATACTTAAAGAAGTTCTCTGTATTCTCTGACCTCTTTTTTCACTTCACTTCCAACCCTCAAGTTTAGTTGTGTTAGATTAGTGCTTCTTAAACCTTAGTGTGTGTATACCATCACCTGGCGACCTTGTTCCGGCAGACTGTTTTAGAGCAGTGTTTCTCAATTTGTGGGTCACGACCCCTTTTGGGGGTCAAATGACCCTTTCACAGGGGTCGTTCGATTCATAACAGTAGCAAAATTCAAGTTATGAAGTAGCTTCAAAAATAATTGTATGGTTGGGGGGGTCACTACCACATGAGGAACTGTATGAAAGGGTCGCGGCATTAGGAAGGTTGAGAACCACTGATTTAGAAGTTCCTGGTAGCTGGGGAGATTCAGCATTTCCAATGAGCTCTGAGGCAGGGAAGCGCTCTGGTCTATGGAGCTCACATTCAGCAGGAAGGGTGTGGAGGACAGAATGCCACATGTTTGACTCTGGTGTCCCAAGTGAATGACATTGTGTACTCCTCTTCCTTCCTTACATTCTGATGCGCGTCTGGATTCAGAGCTTCCATTCCAAGATAGATTCCCATCCAACTGGTGATAAGCCCTCAGGAGTCTCTCTATGAAATATTTAGATGTGCTTTCAGGAGAGACCAGTCTGTGGAGAAGGACATTATGCTTGGGAAAGTAGAGGGGCAGTGAAAATGAAGAAGACCTTTGACCAGACAGATGGATGCAGTGGGCTAACACAAGGAGCACAAGGGCGAGGTTGGCACAAGAGCAGCGCGGTGTCCTTCTGCTGTACCGAGGGCCGCTATGAGTCAGAACTGACACGAGGCAACTAACAACCACCACCACACGGAATAGTTCCCATCTCCTCTCCAGGCGCACAGAAACTGCAGCGGCTGATGCCTTCCTCAGTCACTGCCTGTGAAATAGCGCGAGCCTCTCACTTACCTTATCTCCTAGGCCCCAGCCTTCCCTCTCTCCAATCCACTAGTTTACATTCTGTCATTATACATTCAGAGAGAGAGAAAGAGAGAGACAGAGCACACCCCAAAACTAGTGAGGTCACTTCCTTGATCAAAGATCCCTATAGGTTCCCCTTTGCTAGAAACAGAGGTCAGCCCTGGCTCTGCGGTTGGCTATATCTGGGCTGGAATCTGAGGTTTCCAAAGGCCTTTGGGGGTACTTGTAGGGAAATGACTTAGGTCCTGAGAATCACACTTTCTTCATCTGCAAAAGGAAGATAAATACTACTTATCTCGTAGTATACGTCTACCATTGGGATGCAAGAGTGGGGGGAAAGTACTGATCCAGCGCAGGCCCAGAAGATGTTCAAGAACTTACTGGCCCTTCCTCCATAGACACATGCTTTTCTGTACAGTCAGACCATAGCTTGGCTTTAGCAATCTTTTGTATGAACATGTTGCTTTCATTTTCCCTTCCCGCCATTTGTTACAAGGGCTACGCAGGCATTTTCCAACCCCAATGAACATCCCATTTCCTGGCACCTGGACTGAAAGCCCCTTCCCCATCCTGAAAATCCTATTGTTTGTCAGGGCTTTGATTCTCTTCCGTAAGGCGCTTTCCCTTGGAAACACAGGCTGTACCTTCTCATCCTTCCATATCACTGTGACCAGAGCACACACACACACACACACACACACACACACACACACACACACACACACACACACACACACACACACACACACACACACCTCCTAGCCATTGAGTAATTCTCACTCCTAGTGATTCTCTAGGCCAGAGTAGAACTGCCTGCTCCTCTGGAGTTCCCAGACTGTAAACCTTTATGAGAGCAGAAAGCCCCCGTTTGTCTCCCACTCTTAAACACTTCCCAGGATATGTGGTTACTCTTTGTGTCCGTGGCTGTGCCCTCAGTTTGAATTGGGTTCTTCATTGGCAGGAACTTGCTTTTATCCCCTGATCCTGTGGCTTACTTGTTTAATAAAGCCATACAACGAGGGTGAGATGCAGTAGGAAGGAATGGGGGCTTGCGTATTAGACACTACAAACGAGCTGCAGAGAACAACCATTCAAAACTTCTCCTAGACCGAAATAACAGTTTAATAATTTTCACTTTGCGGCCCATTTCCACTACCTCTCAGGTCTGTATTTAATGTTTACCGCAGAGGGCGGAACGGCCGCCTGAACCGCGGCCTTATGTTGTTGATGCTCAGAGCTGCTGGGTCCGCTCTGACTCAGCGCGCCCCTCCTTACAGCAGGGAGAAACACGCCTCGTCCTGCGCCGTCCCCCAGTCGTTCTGGGGTTTGAACCCTTCGTGCAGTCATTGTGACAATTCATCCTGTTGATGGTTTTCCTCTTTTTTGCTGCCCCGACACTTTACCATGCAGGGTGTCCGTCCCCAGGGACTGCTTCCTCCTGACAACATGTCCAAAGAGTGTGAGACAAAGTCTCACCATATAAGGCCCTCGAAATCATTAATACCGGCTAACATCTCTCACCTCCCTGAAGAGGCAGTTCCAGCCATCCCACTAAACGAACAAACAAGAACCCCAACTCGCTGCCATTGAGTGGATGGCAGGCAACTCCTAGTGACGCCACAGGACAGAACAGCCCCGTGGGTTCCTGAGAATGTAACACTTTATGGGAAGAGACCGCCTCACCCTGTTCCCAAGGAGTGGCAGGTGCTTTCAAACTGCTGACTGTGGGGATTGCAGCCCAACTTGCAACCACTATGAAACCAGGGCTCCTGTGGTCATCACATTAGGGGTGAGTTAATTAACAGTTTGATCCGTATGGCCCATGACGAATGATGTTATGACGGTTAGCAAAAAACCAAACCAAAACCCAACCCAACCCATATCCCTACCCATGCTTTGCAGATACGCTCTCTTCTCATCGTCCTGGCTAGATTTTGCTGTGGGTCTTCTGATGGCCATTTCTCAGGTAGGAACACTGATCTTCGGAATAGGACAACAGCCTCTGTGGCTGCACAGTGTGTCACTGTTTGAGGATGGTTTTGCACCACATCTTCCGACTCTGAAGCTGTCTTCTGAAGTGTACTGGCTCCTACGGCCTACTGACGTGCACCACCCAGCTTCCGCTTCTTAAATGCGGATCAAAGGCAGGAGAGTGCTCTTTGCGCGAGGATCATTTGTGAAGCAGATAAAGAGGATCCACAAGAGTCACCCATGTAAGTGGTTTGGAGATCGTGATTATTAGGCAGATAAAATACCACTCGGAACTTTAAAATTCTAAATCTGGACACCTTGTAAATCCTTTCATTTTCACTTATTATTTGTTTTTGAAGAGGCCGTTAAGCAGCCTTACTCCTGAGGGAAAACGATTTTAATGGTGCCTTTTTGACTTTCAAAGATACTTTTCATTTTCGCCACACAGTCGTTTCAGAGGCATCTTACAGAGATAATTGCCTCAACTAAATCATGTAGAACTCATTCCCTGTAATCTCAAGCTGGAACGAAGGCAAGTCAGGACAATGGCTCTGTGCTCCTCAGTTCAGGGAAATGGTATTTCAAACAGACCCTCCACGTCTTTCCAGCAGGGAAATCTTGTCTACCCGAGCCTGCCGAGCTAGGTTATAATCTAGTTGTAGCTCCACTCAGCGACAAATTTGTAGCTGGATGAGTGAGCCGTGATGCCCCCGACACACCTCTTGGATAGACAATGATCGATCGTTGGGTATATTCTTAATAAGTATGATTGCTGCGAATATGCAAACACTTGTCTATGCTTTACTTAGGGCGTCCTCTACCTTGAGTTGTGCACAGGTGAACACACTCTTTGCTGCTGGCCAGAAGGCACCCAGAAACCCCTCTGAAGAACAGCCTGCCACTCAACTACTTGACAAACAGCCACGGAGAACTCAAGGACACACGGTTCTATCTAACAGATAAGAGGCTGCCACAAATTGGAATCAACACAGTGGCAACTGTTTTTCTTCTTTCTTTTAAAAAGACCTACCTCATAGAAATCTCTCAAATCTAGACCTCCCTGGGGTGCTGTCAGACCTCGGAGGTTTCTATATCGGTTGAATATTCTTAGGTCTATAACAGATGAAGCTATTTTAAAACAGGAAGTGGGAAATAGGAAGTGTGCATAATGCCTAGATGGGATTCCTCAAATTGTTTTCCTTAGAACACTGGATCTACGAGCTGGGAAGAGATACAAGGGCGGGAGAGTGTGGTGGTGGTGGGGAAATCAACCACAAAAATGATCTGAGATCCAAGTGAAATACACAGAAACACAGAGTTAAGAAGAAATGCGGGATTTGTCAGAAACCTGAACATGCTAATGTGTATTATGACTCTCCTGGGACAGAATGATTGCAGATGACTTAATTTATTTTTGTGTAGAAATGATCTACAAAACAGTAACATGCAGAGCAGGAAACTCACACACAAAGCATCTCTTGAAGCACCGGTGTGCTGTCGGCTCGATGGGCTTTCTATTTCCGGGGAACTGTGGGAAAGGGTAGACATTGCCATCTGGCCTTTTGGTAGACATTGCCTCACTGCAGTCTAACATGGTGCTTTGTGGTGAGGCACCGTGGCAGCAGCTCTGTGCAAACTCAATGTCTAGCGAGTCCCCCCAGAGTAAGAGATTATTCTATAAAAATTCAAACAGATCAAGGGGAAACAAAAAACAATTTAGGATGACCCATGATATAGAAGGCTTTAATGATAAAGATAAAAGGTTTAAGATGCCGATAAATTTGATATAATACCTTAAATATATGCTGAAGTGAATCTAAGCTGAGTGAATTCATGTCAATACTTTTGATATTTTCTTCACAGGATCGCTAAGCACACTGTAAACCCTCAATGAATGTCATATTATGACAGGCGATAATAATGCCGTAACACAAACAGGAGCACTCAAATTTTATGGAATCAAATATTTGTGATATTTCAGAAATGAGGTTATTAAAGTTTCTGTGTCAATTTCTCTTCCTTTCCTGATGTGTATAGTGAAACAAAACAAAACAAAACGAAACGAAACCTGTCTTAGAAGTACTCCACAGTGTGGCTGAGATGAACGAAATGGGCATCTTCTAGGACCGCAGCTGCAGAGACAAGGCTGGGGATGGAAACCAAAGCTAACAGGACACCCTGGCTTCATGATGCTGTGGAGAAACATGTTCTCTGCTCGCTTACAGATACCTCACCATCCCTTTGGAAGCTTCCCAGTAATTTTCTAAGAAATTTGCTTGAGAGACGCTGGGAATAGTGACTTGTGTGATCAGAGAGGCAAAGGCTGTGCGTTTGGATGAGACGGTAGATGTGCATTACGAAGTTGGCAGGGTGTCATCCAACTCTTTCCTTGGCTCTCGTTAGTTGCTGTCAAGGCGGCTCTGACTCATGGCGACCTCCCTTGCAGCAGAATGAACTGTGGCCCAGTCTGACACCATCTTCACGGTCCTTGTGGGCAGTCATTGGGCATTTTGAGTCTCTTCCAACCAGGGACTCATCTTGCATCTCTCAGCACTATCTATGTTGGACAATAGCCTGATGGGAAGGAGTGCTGGTGGAGGAGGAGTTGTGAGTGGGGCTGCTAACTACGAGATCAGCGGTTCGAAACCACTAGCCACTCCGAGGGAGAAAGACCGGGATGTCTACTCCCATAAAGAGTTACAGGCTCAGAAACTCACGGGGCAGTTCTACCCTATCTGACGGGATCCCTGTGAGTTGGCATGGACTGGATGGCAGTGAGTTTGGGTTGGAAGCAATAGGCTTTTGATCTGCTTATTTTGGGACACTTATTGCCAGGCCTTTCTTCATAGTCTCTCTTAGTCTGGAAGCTCTACTGAAACCCGTGAAGCTCCTGGCATCAGAAATCTGGGTGGCATAGCTTCCAGCAATATGCAAGCCACCACAGCATGACAGATTGACAGACGAGTGTGGCTTCTGTGTTTGGGCAGGGACATTTTTCTTCATTAAAGATGCCCCCTGGAATTTTAAGGCTGAAAATGCTGATGTACCAATAAATGACACACTGTGCCGTCTGAGACAGGAGTTACTAGCCACCAATGGCCCCTTTAATGTAAAATTAACTTCGTTAAAATGAAGTACAATTAAAAACGCAGTATCTCAGTTGCACTAGCCATGCTTTAAGTGCGTGGGAGCCACATGTGGTCCTGGTTACTATACTGAATTGTGGCTCTATAGAACATGTTCCTCACTCGAGAACGTTCTGGGGCAGCATTACTTATGTGCAAATCTCAGCTCTGTGGGAGTTAGGAGCAAAGGAACATGCTCACGACCATTGAGTCAGTTCTGACTCACAGAGACCTTATAGACAGTGGAATTGTCCCGGTGGGCTTCGGAGGCTGTAAAGTCCCCCCACAGAGCAGCTGGTGGTTTTAAACTACTGATCTTGCGCATAACCTACGATGCCTCCAGGATCCCATAATAAGGAAAAAGAAGAGATGCAAAATGGACAGAACCCACGTTTCAATAGCAAACACTCATTTGTGAAGCTATCAAGGCTAGAAAGGCAGACGCCTCAAGTTCATCTTCAAAAATGTTTGAAAATGATGATGGCAACAAATGTACAAATATGCTTGACACAATGGATGGATGGATTGTGATAAGAATTGTACGAGCCCCCAATAACACGATTTAAAAAAATAAAAATAAAAGATTCATAACAAACGGAAAAAAAAAACGTAGAGCTTTATGAAACTCGTTTTAAGCTTGAGAGCCAGACGCATAGAAAAGCAACGCCGGCACTGAGGGAGAAGGGGTAAGCTTACAACCCTGTGTTCCACAGTGGCTTGCGTCTTGATTTCTCCATCTGAAGGACTGGAGGAAGCCAGGTTGCCCCGAACTCCATAGTTCACACAACTCATCAAATCCAGAGATTCCTACGGCTCCCAGGAGAATTCAGACCCATGAAGACTTGGCAGTTCATGGTGTTTTTCCAAAGAGGCCTGGTGGTGCAGGGACTGAAGTGCTTGGCTCTTCACCGGAAGGTCATTGGGGTGAGCCCACTCATTGCTCCCCAGGAGAAAGGGGTGGCAATGGACTTCTGTAATGACCGCAGGGTTTGAGACCCTCTGGGATTGTTCTACTCGGTGCCACATGCTTTCTAGGAGCCCGAACGGACCGGATAGCAGGGGGCCTGGTTTGGGGTTGACGATTTTCTAAACATTGTAGTAGGGATTACCAATATTTCTAGCCCCAAACCCCTCTCGGCCACGGAGTTGATTCCGACTCTTAGTGACCCCCCAGGTGACAGAGTCGAACTGCCCTTTGGGTTTCCAGTCCTGTACATCTTAACAAGAGTAGGACAGCCCATTGTTCTCTCGCAAGGCAGCTAGTGGGGCTGAACTGCTCACTCGGCTTTGGCAGCCCCACTCCTAACCCACACTGCCCCCAGGGCACCTAACTTTTCTAGAAAGAGCCCAAACCAAACTCATTGCCATCAAGTCGAAGCCAACTCACAGTGGCCCTAGAGGACAGGAGAGGACCCCTGGGAGTACCTGAGACGGTAACTGTTTATGGTAGTAGTAAGCCCTGTCTTTTGGATAAATTTAAGTATGGGGACGTGGGGGTGGGGCACACCCAAACTAGATTGATATTTTACTGTGCCATTGGCACTGATGACTAGGGAGTACATTCTGACTCTTGGCCGCCCCCTGTGTTAGCGCAGAATGCTCCCGGGGGTCGTGTTGGTTGTCGTCTGAATGAGAGATAGATTACCAGGTGTTTCCTTAGATGCTTTCTTGGGTGGGTTGGAACCATCAACCTTAGGCTTAGTAGTTGAGCGCAAACCAAATATGCCACCAAGAAAATTTATTTCACTGCCAAGTGTCTCTAAGTACACTTCCATGGATAGACAATTCAGTAAACAAAAGTTAAACATGCCTTTCCCCTCTTTGGAGGAGATATGAATGGAGAGGTCTCAGAAATAGGAAATTATCTGCAGATTTAAAAATCAGAAGTTCCCCCATTTTTTGTTGTTGTTCAGTGATGTATTCAGTAACAAGTCATTGAGTTTCTTCTCTGTGCTGCTGTGCACTCTTATAGCAGCTGAGGGTTTACCACGGAACAAGGTCCCAAAGGTCCTGAACTCACCTTCTCGTGAGGGAAGACAGACAACAGGCAAGCTCCTATGTCAATTGATGTGTAGAATGTTGGATGTTCTACGTTCTGGAAACATAGAAAGCTGGCAGCTGGGATGGAGAATGCTGCCCGTGAGTGGCAAAGATTGAAGACTCTCCGAAAAGATGGCATGGACACGGTTGTTGTTTTGTGCCCTGGAGTTGGTTCTGACATGTACTGACCCTGTGGACAATAGGAGGAAACACCACCTGCTCCCGAGCCATCCTCGCCATGGTTGTCAGGCTGTAGAGATCTGGGGAAAACTGAGCAGGCATGCAGGAACCGTGTTCTAGCAACGGTTCATTGGTGCAAATGTCCTGAGGCTGGTGTGTTTGCACTGTCTGCGAAACAGCAAGGGATTTAGTGCAGTTGGAATGGTTATGTGGTTGGAATGGTTATATGGTTGGAATGGTTATGTGGTGGTTGGAATGGTTATGTGATTGGAATGGTTATGTGGTTGGAATGGTTATGTAGTGGTTGGAATGGTTATGTAGTGGTTGGAATGGTTATGTGATTGGAATGGTTATGTGGTTGGAATGGTTGGTTATGTGGTTGGAATGGTTATGTGGTTGGAATGGTTA
>NW_022103908.1:8553757-8559234 GCF_000313985.2 Echinops telfairi | reverse complement strand
TTGGAATGGTTATGTGGTTGGAATGGTTATGTGGTTGGAATGGTTATGTGGTTGGAATGGTTGGTTATGTGGTTGGAATGGTTTTGTGATTGGAATGGTTATGTGGTTGGAATGGTTGGTTATGTGGTTGGAATGGTTATGTGGTTGGAATGGTTATGTGGTTGGAATGGTTTTGTGATTGGAATGGTTATGCATTAGGCTGCTAACTGCAAGGCCTGCAGTTCATAAATGCCACCTGCTGCTCTACAGTTTTAAAGATAAACAGTTTTCAAAATTCACAGGGGCAAACCTCCCCCCCCCCCAGGGTCGTCATGAGTCAGAATTGACTTGATAGCAGTGAATTTGTTTTTTTTAATCCATTAAATGAGAAGTTTTCTATAGATTTTCTAATACTCAACCCCCCCCCTTGTTTTCAGTCTCTTCCAGTCTTCAGACTAGCAACACACATGTTTGAAAGGAAATATTAAGGACAGCTTTTAGGTAAAACTCTCAGCACATACAAGGGGGCTTTTAAAAGTTAGTGGACATTTTTCATTATTATCTATTTATGTTTTCATTATCTTTTTAATGGAATCTTTAATTCCATTTTTCTATGAATGTTTTGAAGGCCCCTATGTATTGCCAGTCAACCAATTTAAACAAAGAAATTCAAGCTAATAAATTCTCAGGTAGCATACCGTATTACTACTCATTTAAAAAAAAATCAAGGCCAACTAGAGAAGAGCTTAAAAGGATCCCTGGTGGCACAGCGGCTCAAGCATTGGCTGCTAACGGCAGTGTTGCTGGTTTAAACACAGTGGAGGCATTTTCCTCCTGTAAATATGTGAAGTCTCTGTTTTACTCTGTGTTCCACTGTCACTCGGATTCACAGGCCGTGGGTTAGTAGAAGGCAGGTGTCAGCCAATGGAAGTTTCAAGCTTTCCCTCAGCCCAAGCCCCACTCAGCTTAGCCGGGGCCACCAGTTCATGGGGGGGGGGGGGGTTGAACAACAGATAAACTATGAAAGAGGAGTAGCAAATTCTACTCGTTCAGGAAGTGGTAGAGAGCTACCTGTACAACTTCTTTCTCCATCCTGGGAAATGTCAAGTAGAATCATTGATCTGTAAAAAGTATCCCTAACTGGGAAAAAAATACAGCAAGATAAATCATGTGTAGTAATTGAGTGTTTTTTTTTTCAATTGGGAAAAACTCAGGTAATCAAAAGGGAATAGTTGTCTTAAAATCATTCTTTTACTTTTCATTTTAGAATGATGAGAAAGGTTATTGAAACAAACAAACAACAACAACAAAACTCCACATAAATCCAAATCTAGAATCCTTGCTACTTAGATGATAAAGATAATCAGACAACTGATTACATTCTGACTAGCAAATGTATCTGTTTTTTGAGATTGTTTTTGCTGGCTTATGCTTTTCTTTGAGTCTAACAAAGTCACACTAGCTTAAATGAGAGTGAGATCTTCCAAGGTGACCTTTGAGGTCTGAAGGTCAAAGGGAATGTAGACTCAAGAATCAAGAACAGACTTATCCAATTCATATTCAAAGCAAGGGAATGATACCTGGGACAGAGGAGAATGAAGAGAGCTAAAAAATCAAGGAAACAGTTCATCCAAAGGCCTACTGGCCTGTGTGCACCCAGCCTCCTCTCAACTGAGAGCGGAAGAAGTAGATGGTGCCCAGTTTTCATTGCTGATCACTCTGACCAAGACCACAATAGATGATTCTGGTTAAAATGGATAACAAACAAAAACAAAAACACCTTCCGCCCCCACCAGAGGACAAATTGATAACAAAACAAAAAACCAACAGATTGACTGGTCTGAATGAGACTGAAGAATATGTGAAACTACTGTCTTAACCTTTGACTTGAATCTAAAGACACTCACAGAGGCCAAATTGTAGTCAAATAATAGTCCTATAGCGTAAACAATAACACCTGTGAAGAATGTGCTCCTTAGAACAATCATTTATACCAGACCACAAGGGCAGCGTTTGTCCCAGTACTCAAGATGAGAGACTGGAAAATAAGGTGAATGGAAATAGGGAATCCAGAGAGCGCTGACACATTGCAGGATTGCAAGGAGTGTGGTGTTGGGTTGGGTTCTCTGAAGAAACAAAACCAGCTGAGGCTTGTATGCCTTGTACAGAGGAAGAGATTTATATCAAGAAATGGCTTACAGGCTTGTAGAATAGGTAAGTCCAATCCGATATAAGTCAGGGTAGTCTGTTGGTGGCTCCTGGGATCAGCAGGCGATGCAACAGGAGACGAAGGAATCAGAGCAGGGTGACAAAACAGATAGCAGGAGCCACAGGTTGTGGTCTGAAGTTGACTGAAGTGAATCAGCCATCAGTATTTCACTGAGGGATCCTGGGATCAGCAGGCTGCACAACGGGAAATAGAGGAACCAGGCACAGATCTAGCTCTAGAAGCAGGTGAAGGGCCAAAGTGGATTCAACTCTTCTAGGTCTTTCCCTGTCTCTCTCTCAAAAAGGCTTATCATGCCAAGGTGGTATATCAGGCTGTGACTCCGCTGATAGGCTGAACGCCACGCCTGCCCTTACCCAGGCGTGCCTCATTGACATAATCCCAAACCATCACAAGCATAGAACAATTGGAGTGTGAATTATTAATGGAAAGCCCACTAGAATGTTCATGAAACAAGCCAAACCAAATTCAGCCACCGATTGAGGGAGTGAGCCTTTGGCTGGGCTTCCTCATTCTTCTCTGTCTGTCCTTGAGCTTGTTCTTTCCAGAGAAAAAGCATCCCCAACTTACCTCTGCTGCCTAAAGTAGTCACTGGAAGTTTGGGGCATGAAAGATGTCATACTTATGCTGTAGTTAGGAAATCATCTCATATACATTTTTTTTTTTTTTTGCAATGGGACTAATCCTTGTAGTTTGAGTTTCATTTTCTGTTTGCCATGTGATAATTATGTGGAAGCAAATGGAACTGAGTGTATTTGAATAATCTTCTCAGCAAAGAAAAGCAATTTTCTGGATTAGCTCTGGAAATTGGCTTTGGAAAGATGGACCGATCTACCTGGGCTGCTCAGGTGGGCTGAAGCCAACCAGTCAGGCTCTGAGCTTTGGGATTCTTCCTGCCCTACTTTCCATGCAGTTGCTTTTTTCTGGACTGGCATTGACAAATAGGGGACTTCCAGGGACATCCTTTGACTTAGGCTAGTGATTAAACAAATGTTTTCCTGAAGTGAAAATGTCCATCAGGTACTGGGATGTGGAAGATTCTCTATTGCATTTCTGTGTGGCTAGCATCTTAAATCAGGTTCTGAAAGTCAGTGAGGGGAGCTGCTGTGTTTAAAAAAACAGCAACAACAACAACACAACTTTCTGACTCAGATGTCTTCATTCACTTTTGTGTTTCTGACTTTTACAATGAGGAATGGCGCATCTAAAACGGTAGTTGAAGGCAGCCTTTAGCTGACTGTCCCATCCCAGAGCCCTGATTACTTTTGCAGCTGACATGAGAACCCAGGAAAATCCCTACATGGAAATCTTCAGCTCCAGCTCATGAGCACTGCACACTGTACCACACAGGCCACCCCAAATAATTCACTGCCATTATTTTCACGATGACAGTGCCCTTCAAACAGCGTTTTTATTATTGTTTCCTTCGAATCACTAGAATTTTTCCCATGTGCTCTCAGGTCTTCAGATAAAGGCCCCAAAGAGGAAATAAAAAAAAGTGATTTTCAAGGAACTTTTGCATATTCTTTCTGCAATTTTCTTCTTGGCCTCTGTTATCCTTAGAGGCCAGCGATGAAGGTTATTCCCAGCAAGGTTTAAGCCGCTCACCGCGCAGCAGACCAAACCTGAAAGTCTGCAGTCAGGCACATAAAGAGCACAGGGGAAAATGTTCCAACGGGCTGCAGCTTTCCAGGCTACGCAGGAATGATGTCATTTGTTTTCACAAAACCCAGTTTAAATTTGTGCCTGCCTTTCAAGAACTGCAGCGGGGGGCATCTGTGGAGACTTCCTGCGGACCGTATATCAGGATGCTGGAGCGCACGCTGCATCACAAGCCAGCCAATCACAGAGTGTGATCGGACCCGCCCCACTACCATTTGCACTCTCCCCCACCCTCCCCCACCACCTGGAGCAAGTGTGCGCTGCTGGGGTGAGAACCCTGCTCAGCACCCCCTAGCCGGCTATAACCTCATTGATACCCCGCTGCAACTCGTCTGGCTTAAAGGAGAACACCCCCTACATCAAAACTTTGCTCTGGCCGCTCTCACATACTAGTTTCACTGACAGACAGTCTCTAAGAAGAAGGTCTATCAGTGGAGGATGCTTTGATGTGTTTGACACTCAGTCGCTGCTGTTTGTTTGTGGAGCAGCTGCAAAGATCTGCAACCTTCACAACAGCCAAGGAAACCGTGACCCTGAGCCGCTGGGCTTTCAGAGGCGGAAGCTGGCCCGCCCAGGCCAACACCAGCAATGAACGCTTTACAAACCAATCCCCGTTTCTGGACATGCTTGTAAGTGATGAATAGAGAGGCCGCAATGAATTTGACAATGGCATTTTAAGAGCTAGAGTAAAGTGATACAGGGATATGATGGTGTGCTTTTCACTTAAAAAAATAACGGTTAAGATACAGAGCAAGCATGTGTGCACACGCACACTCACGCACAGGTACCGCGTACGATGTCAGCTCACTTTCCCTTCTTTCTTGTTCTTCACATATGAACACAGCGTGTTAACAACAGTGATACCGGTATTGGGTTTGGGGTTGTGAGCTTCTGGAGCTGAACTCTGGAACGACAAGCACGTCCATTCTAAGATCGTGAGAAAACTCAGAGTGGCTCTTCTGGCGACGTCACCTATGTCAGAGTAGAACTGCGCTCCTCAGGGTTTGCCAGGCCTGGCTTTTTGGAAAGTAGATCACCAGGGCTTTTCCCCAGAATGCTTTGGGGTGTATTTGAACCTCCAACCTTTCAATTGGCAGCCAAGCATCTTCAATAGCTTCACCACAAAGGGACTCCAGAATGAAAGGAACGCCGAGGAAACCAACGCAGAACCATTGGTCGGGTGGAGATGGGAGGGTGGCAGCGTACGTTGCTGATGGTAGCACAACCTGCTTTCTGGATTTGGCTTCTTGGACTTGATAAGTGAAACATGGTGAGTCGGCAAATGCTGTTACTTATATTTGCACAATAATAATAATAAGTGTGGTTCATACTCTGGAAAAATATGTAGGTATTTTTGCTGTCATAGGGGTCTTCATGGCAGGAACTTCTTGCTAGTATTGTTTGTACACTATTGATAGATTAAGTTGGTGCATTACTGAAAGATTAAATGGTGTCTGAGCACCAAGACTCTGCTCTCATTTCGTTTTCCATTGGTCCATTGATCACATGCCTACCCTGTGGCTCAGAGAAAGTAGATGGTCCTTACTTTACTGACTCAGAGATATATGGCAAAGGTAGAGGAGAGATTCTCTCAAAGACAGTGAAGGTT
>NW_022103908.1:8540174-8553597 GCF_000313985.2 Echinops telfairi | reverse complement strand
GTTCTTTAAGACTTAAGTCCAAGAAAGCTAAATGCTTTGGCATCCAGAAACCATACCTTCTTCTCCTGTCTGTCCTCAGCCACTCAGCTAGCGTTTGGTGCACGGTGTGTGCCCACTGGAGAGCCCTGGTGGCACTGTGGTTTCAAGTTGGGCTGCTAACAGCAAGGTCGGCAGTTGGGAACTGCCAGCTGCTCCTCAGAGGAAGGTAGAGCTTTCTGCTTCTGCAGAGAGTTACAGTCTTGGAAATGTAAAGGGAAGTTCGTTCTTCCCTCTCCTTTGAGGTGGCTAGGAGTCAAAATTGATTTGATGGCTGGGAGTTTGCTTTTCTGATCATGTGCCCTATGGGCCATCATAATTGAACATGACTATTAAAAACCTATTCTTCCTCTTTCACACATGCTCTCTAGATATTCAGAGAGCAAATGACCTTCCTATATTCAAGCTGGGGAAACATGGTTACGTCCCCCCATGGTTACGTGCCTTGCATCGTGCTCCTGTTCTAGCAGTGACACCAGAATGTCCACCTCTAACTGGATACAGGGGAAAGAAAGGACCATTTCTGTTTTTCATAAGGTGACATTGCTCACTAAGAAAAACACAACCCTAAACAACAACATACTACATGGTTGTCCAGTTGGTTCCGACTCATGATAATTCTGCGTGCTTTAGACAGACCTGCACATCAATGGCTTTAATCTTTTGGAGGCTGTCCCATAAAAATGGATCAATAAAACCAGGTGGCATAATAATTAAGGACACAAGTACTTGCTCTAAGGTTGGCAGTTCAAGCCCCCCCAGAGCACCAAGGAAGACAGGTGTCATGGTCAGCTTTTGAAAGTTCATATTCTTGAAAACCCTCTGGGGCTATTTTCCTTTGTCCACCTGTGGTTGCTGTGAGTTCAAATCTACTGGAAGGCAGTAGATTTGTGACCACACAGCAATGATGTCACACAAGCAAATCACCAGGCCTATCTTCTATGGCACAGCTGAGTGAATTCAAACTGCCAAAGTTTTGGTTACCAGTGAGCTCAAACTATTTGCTCCACATCGGAACCTTTATCTTATGCAGTGGAGAACAATATAGGATTTCCCCAACCAAAGAACTTATATTTTGGGATCCCAATAATTCTCGACTTATTAAACATCTAGGCCAGTGGTTCTTAACCTGGGAGTCAAATGACCCTTTCACAGGGGTCCCTGATTCATAACAGTAGCAAAATTACAGTGATGAAATAGCAACGAAAATAATTTTATGGTTGGGTGGGGGGTCACCACAACATGAGGAACTGTATTAAAGGGTCATGGCATTAGGAACATTGGCCACCACTGATCTAGGCGGTCTTCAAATATAGCTTTCTGATTTCAGGAATGCTGGAAGCGGTCTGTAGCCTTCTGATCTTATTGATACATAGGGATCTCTCTCAGGAATTCTTTTCTGAAGTCCATCTGTCCTCAGCATTAATCCCAAGGGGGTGTTACTGGTCCCTGCCAGTGCTGAGCCCTTGTCCTGCAGTTCTTCTTGAAGCACCATCATCCCTATGCAATTGAGTTTGAAAAATATCCAAGTTTTTCTGCACTGTTGCTTGTCAGCTGGAGGATCTCAGAGGTTGCTAGATAAAGCAGAACCTGCAAGCAGAGCCTCATAGGTTACTTGATAGACTAGTGAGTCATGCTTTGCTCCAAATCAATGCCCTTATTGCATCCAGCTGGGTGCTGTGAATAGAGCCCTGATTGCTCAGCGGTTAATGCACCTGACTGCCAATTGATAGGATAGGTCAGCAGTTTCCCTCTACCATGTTCTCCTCAGGAGAAAGATGAGGCAGTGGGCTTCTATAAAACTCCTATCCTTGGAAACCCATAGGGCCGCTTAGACTCTGTCCTACTGGGTTGCCATGTGAGAGAATAGACTCGGGGGCAGAGGGTTTGGCTTTTGTTGAGGTGGAGCTCCCATGGGGTACCCCAGTCTACTGAGCACCAGGGGCTGTGGCCCAGCTTTGTGATACAGGTATAAGTTTCCACGGTAGACCCCGGGTACCAGGCACAATCAAGTCGGAGTAAGAAACCAAGTCATTTCACATCGTTCTCACTGCCCCCCCACCCCCCCTTCATCCATGCTGTTGCCCTTTCTTGGAGTGTTATCCATCAGCCATTCTATAGTAAGACGCTTACTGCATGTTAGAGCTGGACTTTGTCCCTGTGATCAGTGTTTGGCCTTCTTGGTTAGAAGATGCACAAAAGAAAGCATAGGATACCATTGAAATAGGGGTTTTTATCCAGTAAGTCCCAAGTGTCAGTACCGATTATTTATCGCATCACAGCAATGGCATGGAAGATTGTAGAAAAAAGGAAAATGAACCACATTCACATTATAAAGATATTACATTTTAAATAAGCTTTACTTTGAACTAGAAAATATTTGCGACCGCACTGTCATTCCCTTGGAAGAAGAAGTTAAGGCTAGGATAGAGGGGGAGGGGAATTTCACATAAGGTGGGCAAGCATCTATAAACATTTAGAAGATTTAATCAAGAGATGTTCCATTTCTTACATATATAAAGTGAATGAAAAAGCTGTGAAAAGTGATAAGTAATTAACAAACTCTGCTGAGGGGAGAGAAAGAGCAAAGAGAGTTGAGAAGTTCTTAATCCAAGAAATCACATGATAGTACTCAGCCACCAAACTCTACAGAACAAACAAAAACTACTTTTCTGGTTGGAAATTCAGCAACACTGAACATTATCTACCCATTTTTCATTGTTGAAGATCATTCTTTTCCACTGTCTTATTTTCGGTACTTTGTGAGTGTCTGGGTCTACCCAATCAAAGTAAAGGTGAAAAGATCAACAATCACCTGGTAATTCAATCAGTCGAACTAGTAACGCATTACTAATTGTCCCCCAACACACATTCCCCTTTCCTTAGCAGCAGTTAAATTATGTTTCTGAAAATCTTGAATTATCTGGATAATTGCCTTTTGCAGTTCTCATTGCCTGGCATGATACATTTTGACTGATACCAATAATAGTCATTTAAAAATATGCACACCTGCATAACGTATCATGGAGGGAAAATAAAGAGCTATATTTCCATTGCCTATGCGTCATACCTACTTCTAATATTGTACACTTAAAACATCCTTCTTATATATAAAAATGTCTGCACATCCACTTACTGGAACTGGCATGTTAATTTATATTTAACTTTTCTTCACATAACTTCATCTATTTGGCCACTGAAGGTCAGTAGACAAACCTTTAGCTTTCTTTCTTTATAAAAACTGCTCTTAAGTAAACATTTTTTTTCTTTTCTTAGAAAATTAAGTGCTCTCTCTCTCTCTTAGGTTTAAACTCTGAGAGGGCAGGCTCTATAGCTTCTCCAGTTAAAATAAACATTGCCACTATAGCCCCCTGCTCCCAGTTCAGTGGGGGTATCAATCTTTAAAAAGAAATGTTTTCCATCTGCCTGGAAATACCTTGCTAGTAAAACTTGTTTGCTAAATGAATGCAGCTCCCTTAACAAATAACACATAACACATAACACTATTTGCTGATCTTTCCCTCTAAGGTGATGATAAATTGCTGAGGAGTAAACGCCTTCATACTAATAACAGAGGGAAATTGACTCTTAGATCTCATCATTTTGTTTACCAGCTATCTTTACAATTCTCTAATAACTCTAGCTCACATTTTAAAAACATCCAGAAATATTAAAACCGACTAGAAACAAATGATCTTTCCTCTGAAATTCGTTTAAGCAGGAGAACAGGCTGGAAAGAAAGATTTGATCCAGAAACTTACCTATCTCTCAGGCATGTTACCCGGTGACCACATAGTCGGGGCTGAAACACAACTCAGGAGCATTACATCATCATGACAAAGTTTCATTGGCTGCCGAAACCCCAAGGATAAGACAGGCTTTTAAGGTGCTGTGTGAAAGCCCCTGTTGGTTTTTTTTATCAGGCTGTGTCCAAAATATTAAAAAACAGACTTTTCTTAAATCTAAATCGTCGTAGCTAAACTTAGAAAACATTATTAACCATTGATTGTGCGTGTCGATCTCCTCTCTAGTTTTATATTTAGCTCTAACCTGTTGGCAGTTGTTTTCCTTTATAATACATCTATGTCTGGATATCCTTGTTTTTCATGGAGCTCGTACTTATAAAGGATGCACGCTATAACTTCACAGGTGGGTCTCAGTCCCCTGAATATTCTTCAGCTATAATTGTTTTATTATTTGTATGCTATATTTGAATCAATAAATCTATTCTCCTCTCTTACTTAATTACTTTCGGCAATGAGGACCAACATCTATAGATTTAGGAAAGTTTGGATTCAAGTGTCTTTATCTTAAGCCATTTAATTGGGACTAATGTACAAACCCCATACTTCCTCATTATTCATTTTCACTGTTAGATTTTATTTTAACCCATTGAACGATATCCATTGTGTGTGTGTTGCTGTGTTAGTTTGGGTAGACTAGAGAAACAAATCCAGGGAGACTCATGTTGTATAAGAAAGAGCTTTATATAAAGAGTAATTGTACATTAAGAAAATATCCTAGCCCAGTCCAGATCAAGTCCATAAGTCTGATATTAGCCCATATGTCTGATATCAATCTACAAATTCCTCTTTAGACTCACACAGCACATGCAATGATGTTAAATGCAGGATGATCACAGGCCAGGGGGTGAACAATCTTGTGGATACAGTGTTAGTGGGAACATCTCAGCACTGGTAAAGATCTCCACGTGGCTCCTCCAGCTCCAGGGCTCTAGCGTAGCTCCATGTGTCTTGTCACCAGGAAGATGAAGCAGAGAGTGTATCTGGTCACCTTTTACGCCTCCAAATGAGGTCATCAAGCTGCGACCTCATTGACAGGCTGGACTCCACCCCTTCAAAAGTTGACAGAAGATTATGTACCTGCCAGAGGTGCTCATTAGCACAGTGACTTACAAACTCAAACCATGTGCTGAAGTTGAGGATGCGAGGGTGTTTTATGGTCGGCGAATGAATGAAAAGGAGTGAGCCTTTGGTTGAGTCTCTGGACCATCCCTGGCACTCATTTCTACAGCCAGAGGAGGGAAAATAGTCGGGAAAATGCTGTTGTTCTCAAAAGCGGAACATTTGACGATCCAGGGGAAAATACACTACCACATTATATAGAGTGTGGAGAAGGACCAGGATGATACCAGAAATGACTGAACTATGTTTTCCTAAGTGCATCTTAGGGGTGCCCTGGTAGCTTTGTTTCTGATGCACGGCCACCCCACAGGACCGAGTAGAACTGCCCCCCGTTGGTCTCCGAGACTGCAAATCTTCGTGGGGGTAAGGAGCCTCTTCTTTCTACTTCGGAGTGGCTGGTGGTGTCCACCTGTTGACTGTGTGGTTGGTCGACAGTGAGATGAGGTGGCATAGGGGGTTAGTCACTCATTGGGCTGCTAATCCCTGGGTTAGTCATTTGAAGTCACAGTTGCTCTGCAGGAAACAGATGAAGCTTTCTTACTCCAAAGAGTTACAGTCTTGGAATCCACCAGGGGCAGTTCTGCTGTTCCATAGAGTCTCTATGAGGAGAAATTGACACCAGGACAGCGAGTTCAGTTGTCAATACATCTTCATCTCTCTAGCTCCTTGAAGAACTTGACTCTTTAGTCTCCTTAAGACAAACAAATGAGCAAATGTTATGAGTCGCAAAGCTAGGGACAGGAAGATCTGCATCCAGTGCAGGTGGAACTGTTCACATCACTGTTGTGATACCTTGCAGCTCCTCCGAGCCTCCTCTCCCTTCTGTCCAGTGGTGGAGGCAGCTCTATCACAGGTGATGGAGTGACCACATAGACTGGGGCTTCTGGGCATGCGTTTGACTACTGTTCTTCAGTCCCTGGTCTTAAAGGCATAACTAATGGCCATTCTGCCATCCTATGGAGTAACACCAAGGTTTCAAAGCCCTACATTAGAATTGTTGCATACTTCAGAAGATTTCTAGCAGTTATCAGACTGGGAAGAGAAATTGGTTGCTTCAAACTCTTATTTCAGGATGTCATTTTACAGTGGCACGTGAGCGAGTTTTGATGATTCTGGAAACTATGCTGCCAGTATTTCAGATATCAACAGACTCACTCATGGACAGTTTTCATTGGACTTTGCAGGTAGATGTTATTTTCAGTTTTTGAAAGCTTTGGGCATATTTGATAAACATATCCAGTTGCATCTTCTAGACGTCAGAAAACAAATAACCACACATGCTTGCATGTACCGCCTGCTGCCATTGTTGTGGATGAGATTAATGAGCAAGAGAAGGCACAGTGGGAAAAGAAGGCAATGTGGGTGTGATCGGAGAGGTTATTGGCACTTAAGGGACAGCTGGAGGAGAGGGTTCCAGGAAGGAAACAGATAATCCATTTCCACGCAGGTGGAAAAGTAAACAGGGCAGATGTTGTTGTTAGCTTCTGTCGCGATGGCAACACCAACACCAGCTTATGGGGACACCATGCATTACGAGGTAGAGCTGCTCCCCAAGGATTTCCTGGCTGTTTCAAATTCGAGTAGCCAATCAAAAACTGCCTGTGCCGAAGACACGGGTGCTATAGGAAAACGTGGTGAAGAATGTAGATGGTGCCCGGCTATCAGATAAAATAGTGTCTGGGGTCTTTGGCTTGTCTCCAAACAAGCAGCTATCTAAGAGAGATGTCAACCAAGGCCACATAGAAGAAGCACACCACCACCAGTCCCTGAAGGAGCAGAATCCATACAATCTGAAGTCAGAGGAGGGATCAGTTTCAGAGCCTAAATGGTGAGAATGTGATGTGAAGAAGGCTATGGATGACAGTGGGAGCCCAAGATTCGTCTGTGGAACTACATAGGAAACAAGCCTCCGGAGAACTCCCCCTGTCTAAAACTGAGGGGTGCGAACAAAGAGGTCACTAAGCAGAGTGCTTGGGAGAGCGGTACATAGAAGATCAAAGTCATAAATCTGATCTGAACAGTTAATACTTTGTCAGTAGATTCCCTGCTATGATGCATGTTAGACCTGATCTGGTTTCCAAAGTTTTTGGTAATTTTAGTTTGCATTGTTTTGTTTGTTCATATTAGAGTGTATCTCAAAGGTGTTATGTCAGTAGAGTCATCACCCTCTTGAAGCTGGGTTATATGTTTTTCCATTTTTCGGTATATGAAACCCAGGATTGATGAATGTATAGGGACAGCGAGTAGAATAAGAGGTCGCAGGAGGGGAGTACAGTGGTGGTGGTGTTGGGGTGGGCACGGGGTAAAAGGGAGCCGATGTCAAGGAGGCCATGTAGAAAAAGAATGTTTGGAAATTGATCCTGGTAGTAATTTTACAATTCTAGTTGACATGACTGAAATATGGAATAGATGATATATGTATTAAATCCCAACTAATTTTAAAAAATGGGTTATGCCACCAGGCTTCCCAGAGTGCAGAGTAGTGCCATCAAATATGGGAAAGAAAAGAGTTTCAAGAAGGGAATAGTTTATAGGAGCAATCTGGAGAAAAATAAAATGATATAAGGACAGGAGAAATATCCACTGAGTTGTATGTGATCTGGAGGTTTTAGGAGTCCTGGAAAGAGTGGGGTTAGTAGGTTGTTAGTTGTTAGATGCTATCAACTCAGTTCTGACTCATAGCAACCCTGTGTTCAATAGAATGAAATATTGCTCAGCCCTGTGCGATGCTCAAAATTATTTTATCGTCAAGCTCATATTTGCAGCCATTGTGTAAATCCATCTTGTTGGAGGCCTTCCTCTTTTTTCCCCTCTCTATTTGACCAAGCACAGTTTTCTTTTCCAGGGACTAGTCTCTCCTGACAATGTATCCAAATTACAGGAGTTGACCTCTCCATCTTTGCTTCTAAGAAGCATTCTGGCTGTATTCCAGCCAAGAAAATGTGTTTGTTCTTTAGGTAATCCATAGCACTTTTAATATTCTTCACCAGCACCAAAATTCAAATGTATCCATGCTTCATCTTCTTAAAAAAAAAAAAAAAAAAGGAACATCTCAAATTCACTACCATTGAGTTGACCCCAATTCACAGCAACCTACAGGACAAGGTAGAACTGTCTCTATGTATTTCCTAGACTGTAACTCTTTATGGGAGTAGAAAGCCTTATTTTGTCTCCTGTGAAGCAGCTGATGGTTTCAAACTGGCAACCTTCTGGTTAGCATCAAATGAGTAACCCAACATGTTTCCCTTCCATTCCTCTAGGTTTTGGTTGTTCAGTGTCCGGCTTTCACATGCATAGGAGGCGACTGAAAATACCATGGCTTGGGTCAAGTGCACCTTAGTTCTGAGAGTAAGAGCCTTGCTTTTCAATCCTTTAAAGAGGTCTTGTGAGGCAGATTTACCCAGTGCAATGTGCTGGTTGATTTCCTGACTGCTGCTTCCATGAACACTGATGTTTGATCCAAGTAAGATGAAATCTTTGGCAACTTTAATCTTTTCTCCATTTACAGTCATGTTACTTTGTGGTCCCATTGCGAGTCCTTTTTCCTATACACTGAGTTGTGATCCATAAGAAAGGCTGCACTCCTTGTTCTTCATAAGCAAGGACCTCCTTTCAGCAAGCAAAGTTGAATAATCTGCATATCACAGGTTGTTACCAAGCCTTTCTCCAATTGTGATGCCACATTCCTTTTCAGGTAAGCCAGCTTCTCTGAGTATTTACTCCGCATACAGAGTGAATACAGATGGTGAGAGAATACAACCTGATACATATCTCTCTTGATTTTAAAGCATGCAGTATTCCCTTGTTCTGTTCTTATTACTGCCTCTTTATCAATGTACAGTTTCCTCCTGAACACAATGACATCTTCTGGAATTTCCATTCTTTTCCAAGAAAGCTTTAGTTTATTATGATCCACACAGAACCTTTACAGATTTCAGTATAGCGCTTAGAAAGCTACTTTCCACTGGCCAAACCTAGCTGCTGTCTGTTTTTCTGTGATGGTAAGGTAATACCTTTTTTAATTAAAAAACATTAATTCAACAAACATTTATGGGGTGCCTCAAATGTACCCAGGCACTGCGTTAGGGCTGGGGATTCAAAGTTGGGTAATACCAGCTCCTACCCTGAAGGAGCTCACAGCCTAGGAGGTGGGGCAAACATGGTAACAGTTAGCTTGCAGTACTCGGGTGGAATGTCATCAAAGAGGTGTGGGCTCAAAAGAGAGCAAGCAATGCTTCCTGGAGGGAAGGAAAGATGTCAGGTAAGCACCAGCTGTGAAGACCTTTCCAAAATTGTTGTTGTTGCCATTCGATCAGTCTCGACTCATAGCAACTGTATGTGTAGCAGAATGAAACGCAGTCCTGCCCCATCATCACCACTGTTCTTATGTTGGCGCCCATTGTTAATCCATTTTGCTAAGAGTCCTCCTCTTTTCCATTATACCTTTGCTGTACCCAGCAGGATGTCTTTCTCCAGGACCCCTCTGATCTCTCCTGTAATATGCTGAAAGTACCCGAGATGTAGTTTTGCCAATCCTGCCTCCAAGGAGCATTCTGGTTGTACTTCCCGGACAGATGTTTGTTCTTTTGGTACTCCATGGTACTTTTTACATTCTTTATTAGCACCATAATTTATATGCTTTGAATCTTCTTAAGTCTTCCACATCCACTGTCAAAATTTCACTTGCATGTGAGGTGATTAAAAATATGGCTTGGGTCAGGCACACCTTAGTCTTCAAAGTAAAATCCTTGTTTTTCAACCCTTTGAAGAGGTCTTCTGTGGCAGATTTACCCAATGCAACAAGTTATTTGATCTCTTGATTGCTTCTTCTGTAAGCATTGATTGTGGATCTGAGCCACACAAAGTCCTTGACATCTTCAGCAATTCTCTGGTTCCCATGATGTTCCCTGTTGATCCAGTGATGAGGGTTTTATTGTGTTGTTTTCTTAACATCATGTGGCAATTCATACTGAACACAGCAACTTTGATCTTCATCAGCACATGCTTCAACTCTTCCTCACTTTTAGCAAGTGAGGCTGTGTCATTTGCATATCACAAGTGGTTAATAAACCTCCCCCCAATTCTGATGCAGAATTCTTCTTTATATAGGCCAGCTTCCCTGGTTATTTGCTTAGCACACAGAATTGAACAAATATGGTGAAAGATACATCCCTGATGCACACCTTTCCTGATTTTTAACCATGCAGTTTTCACTTATTCGGTTCACACAACTGCCTCTTGATCCATATACAGGTTCCACATGAGCAACAGTGAAGTGTTCTGGAATCCCCATTCTTCTCAAGACCGTACAGCAGTGAGATTCAGCTGGTTTACACTCGTTCTGCAGAACTGATACCTAAAATTTTGTTGAGTTCAGAGAACCGTTTATGAAAATGGACGTTGTAATAAAGGTTTTCTTTAAGGTGGGCTATGATTAAATGTGAGCTCAAAATCCATTCATGTATCTATGATTCTATAAGTTCCTGGTTCACTTTAAGGATATCATTTTAATGTTATTGGGGACTATTAGAAGTCATCAATATGGGCATATTATAATTCTCTTGATAAACCAAACCAAACTTATTGCCTTGGAGCCATTTCTCACTCATCGGGACCCTGTAGAACAGGGAGAACTGCCCCTGTGGGTTCCTGAAACTAACTCTTTATGGAAGTAGAAAGTCTTATCTCTCTTCCAAGGAGGGGCTGGTGCTATTGAACTGCCGACCCTGTGGTTAGTATTCCAGTGCATAACCGTTATGCCAACAGGATTCCCAATTCTGCTGATGGTATCATTAATTGAGTCCAGAGTATAGAACTTAAAATACTGTTGAGAAAAGGAAAATATACATGCATCCAAGAGCTTTTTCGACAACAACGCACAGGTTGTTGGCTAGCATAGCTCAAGAACTCAAGTGAATGGACAGTATTTATTCAAATAGTGAAGTCTGGAGATAGGGCAACATTTCAGTTATGTTCATTCACAAAGGTAGAACTACACCCGGTGAGCTAGACATGTCATACAAAAGCAAACAGAGTCTGAAAATAGCAAATAGACAGTAGTCTTGAGTTGCCATTGATTGGGTACTCTCAAAGCAAAGATTTGAACCAAAGGCCAATGACTTTCAAATCCATAACATTCGAATAATAGTCTTCACTTCTCACACTAGGGTGTTTCAGTCTTAAGTCCAAGGGAATAACTATTAGCAGTGGTAATAAAACTTGTTAAATTTATGTATAAAACATTCAACATTATATTAGTCTAATGGACTGACGGACCACATGAGCAATAATCTCCGTGATGCTGACACCAGAACAACTACATGGTGCGGATGACCACTCCCAACTTGTCTGAAATTGATGACTTTAGAAAGAGAGTGGGAGAAAAATGTGGACCCAAACCCCAAATCATGAAAAAGACCAGGCTTCCTGGTTGAATAGATACCAGTGCGATTCTTGAGACGATGGCCCTTAGCTGCCCTTCACGTATAGAGCTGAGGGTCGATTGTCGGCCAAACAGTAAGCCAGACTCACAGCCTTTGAGTCAGTTCAGCCCACTATGCGCATCAGGACTCAGTCAAATGCAAGGGGAACAGTAAGACTAGGGAGGTTCTTCTTAGAATAATCAGCTACTTGGGATCAAAAGGGCAGCATTTATCCATCAACAAAGTTTTAGAAAGATTAGGAAAGAAGGAGGAATGGATATGGGAAACACAGGGAAGAATCAGGTTAAGTGATGTTACATTTTGGGGATTGCAGTCAATGAGATGCAACAAGATACATGTGAATTGTTGAATGGGAAACTGATCCACTCTGTAAACCTTTATCCAGTGCACAATAAAAAAGTATATTTAAAGTTCAGACCGTGGAAAAATTGTTGTAGTAGGAGCATTGACTATGTAAAAATCAAATGAGAAGTGGACTGAAGTTTACTAAGTACCCAAGGATTCTTAAAGAAATGAAAATGGAAATCACACCACTAGATTATATGGGGGAGTTCCCCCTAAAACCTTGAATGGTGCTGGGTGGAACTTTCGTAGTATGCATTTTTTCCACAAGGCAAGCATCAAGCAACTCTCTCTGAGTTAGTGCAACCAGTGGTGTTGCCTGGGAAGGCTCTCTCTGGTCACAGTGAACTTTTTTGTAAAAGCCGTTTTACTCAAACCTTGTTTTTTGTGTGATGGCTGATTTAAGAGAACAGTATGCGGCTATGAAATTTTGTTTCCTGCTTGGAAAAAGTGCCACAGAAACTGTTGTGATGTTGAAAACAGCTTACAAGGACAGCACTATGAGAAAAATACAAGTGTACGAGTCTTTTCTCATTTCAAAAAAGGTGAAATGTCTGTTGATGACAAACTTTGTTCTGGATGTCTGTCAACTTCCCAAAAAGATTAAAATATCAGCTCACAGTGCATTTGGAGTTCATTCCACCAGGTCAGACTGTTAATCAAACTTTCTATTTAGAGGTCCTAAAATGATTGCATAACAGTTTGTGACCAAAAAGGCTTCATTTGTGGCAGATGGGGGACTGGTTTTGCCACCATGACAGTGCACCTGCTCATGCAGTCATTTCAGTGCACCAGTTTTTGGCAAAAAACAACATTCCTGTCTTGCCCCACGTGTCTTACTCACCTGACCTTGTGACTTCTTTTTGTTTCTGTGAATGAAGAGGGGCATGAAAGGACTGTGAGTTAGCAATGTAGAAGAAAGAGGTGAATAAAAAAATGAGGGAAGTACTGTCAGCCATCCAAACAGATGAGTTTGAAAATGTTTAAGTAATCAATTTGGTGATTCCTAAAATAAATGGAAATCGAGCTGCCATATGACCCAGCAATTCCCCTACAGGGCATATACCCAGAAAAGGTAAGAAACAGACCACGACCACACATTTGCATCCCAGTGTTCATCGTGATGCAGTTCACAGTTGCAAAGACTTGGAAAGAACCTAAATTTCCATCAGTGATGAATGGATTAAAAACTATGGTATATATATACAATGGAGCACCATGCACCCCTGAAAAGCAGTGATGAACACATGACGAACATCATCACATGGGAAGAGTTGGAGGATATGATGCTGAGTGAAGTGAGCCAAGCACAAAAGGACAAGTACAACATGTGTCCACTGAGGTGAGCTTAAAAGGCACAAGGGGCATGAGGGAAAAGCCCCTAAATGCATAAATTCCCAGGCGAGCCCCAGGCACTCTGGCAGAGGTCAGACCCAACCCAGGGATGCATATGGCAGCCAACTGAAAAGGGGGGAAAAAGAAAAAAATAAATAAAAAGAGGACGTGGATAGTGGGGGAATAGGACACTAACCCATCCATGGGGAGGGTATCATTTATGTCTCCATAGGAAAGGGTGAGAGGGACCAGACCTCAACCTGGTCCACCAAGCCTTCAGGGCAACATACTGGCACGAAGCAGTGAACTAACAGAGTGGTCTGCAGGGCCCCCTCCCAAGAC
>NW_022103908.1:8506481-8537763 GCF_000313985.2 Echinops telfairi | reverse complement strand
GGAGGTCTGCCATTTATGACAATTCCCACAATGCACACATTTGCAGAGTTCTGAATGAAAGCAATTCAAGACAAGAATAAATGAGGATTAATAGCAATTCAACCTACTTGACAGGCCTCGAGTTGTTTCTGACTCAGCCACCCATTCTGACAGTAGAAATGGCTCCCAAAGTTTCTGAGACTGTACATCTTTATGGAAGCAAACATCTTTATTTTTCTCTTGTGGATTGTTGGTGGATTGAAGCACCGATGTCATGTAGGTAGCATCCCAATACTTAGTCCACTAAGCCACGGGGGCTCCTTACACAAAGCAAGGTAGATTTTAAATCAATAACAGAGAATTAGGAACTATTTCAGTTAGTATATGATTTCAGTGAAAATGCCGAATATGCAACAAATGCAGAGAAAACAACCAAACCTGTAATCTCAGTTAAAAAAAAGTCCATTTCCTTCTCCTTACGTATTTTTTTAGTTAAGTATTTTTCCTACTGCTGTGAAAAAAACCCAAAATAATTTTATAAACATTACTATCTTATTCTTTTTTCTTGAATATTGAGTCTATTAACCTTACTTTCTACTTTCAACTATGAAATGAAGGTCCCATGTTAGCAAACAACAGAGATGCCAGTTAGCTGTTCAGCCAACACTAACAAATTTCTCCTCCATTCCCCGACACAATTATGCCTGTCTGAATGAATGTTGCTTAGCTTTTTAATGTTTGTTATCTCCTATCCTACCCAGAATATGACTTATTTATAGCTAATTACTTCCTTTTACAAAGTTGATTTTCTTAGGTACCATTGAGTTGGTTCCGACTCAGAACAACCCTGTAATAGAATGGAGTCCTGCCGGGGCTCCACCTCCTGGTAATTGTTGTTGGCGCCCTGGCTGCGGCCACCACGTGAATCCATCTCCCTGGCATTCTTCCGCATTTTTGTTGCTCTTCTACTTTACTAAATCTGCTATCCTCTTCTAAGGACTGCTCATGTCCAAAGTATGTAAGACGAAGTCTCCTCAGGGTATTCTGACTTGTTCTACGACAGGTATGGTCTTCTGACAGTCCATGGTATTTTCAATATTGTTCTCCAATATCATAATGTAAAGGCATTTTAGGATGAAAATATCTTGGCTTGAGCCAGGCTCGTCGTTCTCAAAGTGATAACTTCTTCCACACTTTAAAATGGTCCTTTTCAACAGAATTGCCCAAGGAAATACTTGTTTTAATTTTTTGAATATTGCTTCCATGAGCATTGACTGTGGATCCAAGTAGAATGAAATCCTTAACAACTTTGATCACTTCTGTATTCATCATGATGCTGTCTATTGTTCTTGTGCAGGATGTTGGGCTTCTCTGCATTGAGCTGTAGTCCGTATCTGAAGCTACTGTCTTTGTTCTCCATCAGCAAGAGCTCACGTCTTCCTTGCTTTCAGCAAGCAAGGTCATGTCATCTGCATACCTAAGCTTGTTAATGAGCATGCCGCCAATTCTAATGCCTACTTCTTCATCATATAGTCCAGCTTCTTGGATTATTTGCTAGCTAGTAATTTTTTAAACAAAATTAGCTATAACATTCTTATTATAAGCCTCCAAGTGCTTTAAAATAAATAGGAAAGATGAGGTGGAGCGATCTCCCCTACAGACTCCAAAGAAGGCATGGTTTTGAGATTCTTCAAAATTAACTTTTCATCTGCTTCTTGTCTTCTGCCATTTCTCCAGTAATCTTCCCACACCTTGAAATCAGAGTCACAATTGCTGAATCCTGAATTGTGTAGTGAATAAAGTCATTTGTTTGATACTAGATATTAAGTAAAATTACTCGTGTTTCCCCCCCACTTTAAACATTACAATTTAAGTTTTCACTCTGTATGACCTAGTATTCATGTTCTGTGTGGATGTATAAGATGCTTAAATTCAGGGCAAAAAATACCAAAGCTAGTATTCTTTACTGGTTATCTCCAGTTTGCCGCCACTTGCTTGCCCCCAGCCTGGGCCACACAGCACTCCAGTTCTGTCTCTCAGATATGGTTTTCTACATGTGCAGCTCATTTCAGTCACAGATCCAGCACACACGAGAGGGGCAGACATCCTCCGAGGTTTCAATTTCGGGAATACTAAGAAGCTACATGAAAGGAAGATTTGTTCTTCCCTGTGGATTCTCTCTCATCAGTGACTATAGGACATGTTTTGTCCTAGAGGAATCAAGATCTTCTTTACATGATTATGGTCGATTTAGCTACTGCAACTATACTCAGAAACTTCATGTCTAATGCTCACTTCTTTAATTGGGAAGGGATTTCAATAATCAATTTGAGACTGCAGTATTTTCCCTCTCCACCACAGATCAGCCAAACACCACATACACTCTCTCAGCATCTGTCTCACAACAGTTGTCAGGGAGTGGGCTGGGGGCAGAAATCTCCCACAGAAATGGCAATATGCTTAGGCAAAGCTCATTCTGCTTTAGAAGTTGTATTAGGAGAAACTTCTATAATACAAATCAATCAATAAATAACAAGCAAAAGGTCATTAAAGAGAGAGGAAGAAAGAAAAGCCCAAAATAGATCTCAGAAGAGACTCTGAAACTTGCTCTTGAACTTAGAATAGCTAGAAGAAATATTAAAGTAAAAGAGGCTATTTCATTTTGCTTTTTTTTTTTTTAAGCAAAAGGGAAGACATTTATTGGAGCCCATACAGAAAACCCTAGATGGGCCCAGCATACCCTACTGAGTAGTCATGCCCAGGCAAAGGGTCACACCATTCACTGTACCCCCATGCCCCAGAGCGACTCCCCCTGAGCCGAGCTCTAAAGCCCCAGGACTGGCTGGGGTTGAGGACTAAAAGAGGCTATTTCAACAGGTGGCCCATGAAGATGAAATCAAATATTGTAAGAAAATGTGCAAAAATCTGGAGTTTGAAAATCAAAAGGGAAAACTCAGCATTTCTCAAACTGAAGGAACTGAAGAAAAAAATCATGCCTTGAGTTTTGATATCGAATTATTCTATGAGTAAAATATTGACGGATGCAGAAGCATCAAAATAAGATATAAAGAATACAGAAAGCCACTTTATCAAAAATGAATTGGCTGAAATTCAAACATGTCATGAGGTAGAGAAGATGGCTTTGAAGGCAGAAGCCCGAGCAGCAACGAAGGTCTTGCTGAGAAACAACACGAGTCAACAGAACACCACTTGCGATATTTCACACATAGCTGCAGTGCTGGGATGTCCAGGCTAAGAAATTTGGATTCAAGTGACTGGTCCGAAGACATTCTATTCCTAATCGCCTCACAGGTATGCAAAAGCTGGACCAGGAGTAAGGAATATAGAAGAGTAGATGCCTTTGAATTATGGTGTTGGCAAAGAGTGTGGGCTGCCAGAAGAACCCAAGAATCTATCACTATAATGCTCCTGACAAGTCAGAATGGCAAGGCATAGTTTCATGTGCTTTGGACGTGTTGTAAAGAAGGGCCAGTCTCTGAAGAAGGACAGTATGCTTCGGGGAGTGTCAGAGGAAGCTAAAAATCTTCTATGGGATTGAGGGACACAGTGCCTGCAACAATGGGCTCAAACATAGTAAAGACTGTACAGATGGTTCAGGACCAGGCAGTCTCATTCTGTTGTGCATGGGGCCAGAACAGCCCTGATGGCACCTGACAACAACAACACAACGTTATAATAAGTGGTTTACTGTTGCGTCACGAATAACTAGAAATAATCTATAATTTAAAGCATTAACTTTTAAAAAAGCATGGCTTGGCTTATTTATGGACTATGACAAGTGGCTCTCTTGCTATGTATATTATGAATAATTACATTGTAAATGCTTGAACTAGAAAAAGCATATAAAGTGTTTCAGATTTTGATAGGAATCATGTTAGCTCACTTCCCTAAATAACCCATTTTATTTAATGAATGAATACATTTGTTTGTTTATACCAAAACACAAATGAACAAAAAGCAATCTACAGTAAGATGGCTAATAGGATGAGACATAGAATAGTTTTAAGATATTTAAAAACTGATATAATTATGATTTTATAAATACTGACTATTGGTGTTGCATTGAGTCCTAGGAGAGTCAAAGCAAATTGGAAACAAGGTTTGTTTCCATCTAGTAGGATGTTTTACAGTTTTCTTTTTGGTAATATTAGCTAGATGTTGCCTGTGACAGTATTCACTGAAACCACCCTTTATTTGCTGAGAATAATTTTAGATTTGATTGTGTATTCTATATGCTTCTTGGTGTGCTAATAAAGGTACTAGGCATTAAGCAGAGATTTCCACCCTTTATAGTGTTAAACCATCACACAAAGTTGTATTTTTTCTTTGCTAATGTAGCTCTTTAAGAGTAATTCTACGTGAGATATTTTGATGTTGGTGATGTAGGGGTCTCCATTCAGCTTCCTGAAAATAATACATTTTTTTGGAATATATTCGGCATGGGATTCCAAGAAGTGAAAAATGATGATGCGAAAGAAGGTTTGCCTGCCAAAATAGAAATAACTTAATTAGTATGATAATTTATCAAAGGGGAATCTGTCCTTATAATAATTTAATATTGTACAGAATAAGATTTGCTTCGTAAGGTCAGAATTATTTGGAAGGAAAGCGTCTGCATGGAAATCACAAATCTTTACCTAATCCATGACATGTTAACTTATGTTTGATCTGGTCCGTAAATGGTGCAGGCAGTTCAGAATGCAACTACAAGTTGAGAGGTGGCTGCTCAGACCTACGCAAGGGCACCTTCGAAGGCAGGCTTGGCGATCTTGTTCCTTTTTTATTTTATTCAAGAAATATTTATTGATTGGTGTTATGGGAAATACAGTGATGACTCACACACAGATCCTGCCCACAAGGAGCTTACAGTTTAGTAGGGGTGAGAGAAAACAAACATGAGGTACATGGTTAGAGCGATGTTTCAGTAAGATGGATCTAATATGGTGTATAGATGGGGTGGGAAGATGAGAGGCTATAAAAATTACTGTGCAATCACGAGGTGTCGAAGGGATCAGGTATCAGGCATCATCAGAACAAAAAATCTTACCATAGTGAATGATGGGGGCAGTGCGGAGTGGAGACCCAAAGCCCATTTCTAGGCCACTGGAGATCCCCTTGCATAGGGGTCTTGGGGAGGAGATAAGCCAGTCAGGGTGCGATGTAGCAATGATGACAAATACAACTTTTCTCTAGTTCCTAAATGCTTCCTCCCTTCCCACCTGACTATCATGATCCGGATTGTACCTTGCAAGTGTGGCTAGACCAGAGGATGTCCACTGGTACAGATAGGAACTGGAAACACAGGGAATTCAGGGTGGATGATCCCTTCAGGACCAGTGGTGTGAGTGGCGATACTGGGAGGGTGGAGGGAGAGTGGGTTGGAAAGGGGGAACCGATTACAAGGAACTATATGTGACCTCCTCCCTGGGGGACAGACAACAGAAAAGTGGGTGAAGGGAGACGTCGGACAGGACAAGATATGACAAAATAATAATTTATAAATTATCAAGGGCTCATGAGGGAGGGGGAGCAGGGAGGGAGGGGAAATGAGGACAGAAAAATGACTGAGGTGGGAAGGAAAGAGAGGTGAAAGACTGTTGAGGTCGACCTGACAGGCTGGCCTGGGTGACCTGTGCAGCAGTTTTGCTCTGCAACTGGGGTAGCCACACACTGAAATGGACGCAAAGCAGCTCGAGGAATAATTGAAAGAAAATCAAACGAGTGAATACTGACTGAATACTTACTATGAGCTACTTATCACATTGGGTACTACATGCCTTTTATTTCTTAGAAAACGTTTCATTGTGATTTCCATAAACGTTTATGGAAGAACGTACTTTGCTCTTCACCCATCCTTACAAATTTTGTTTCATGACGTTGAACGCGACCTCCACAAAGTAAGAGTGCTCTCTTTCCATTTGCTTTCTTTCCTATCACTTCCTGCCTTCTGAAATTTGTCAATGGCAAATGCCGCCCCTTTGGTTTCATATGGTTGATGAGTCTAAGACAGTGGTTTTCAACCGTCCTAATGCCGCGACCCTTTAATACAGTTCCTCACGGGGTGGTGATGCCCCAACCATAAAATTATTTTCGTTGCTACTTCATAACTGTCATTTTGCTACTGCTATGAATCGGACGACCCTGTGAAAGGGTCATTCGACCCCCTTTAGGGGTTGCGACCCACAGGTCTAAGAAGTGCTTCCTGTCTTAGGCTTATAGTTCACATTATAGATATATTTATTATTTGACTGAAAGTGGAACCAGAGGAGTTAATTCAGTTACAGGCGTGGAGCGTTTCTAAGGACCATGATTGTCGATCTAACCAGTTAACCTGATATTTAAAATAATTGTGCGTGTTATTCCACATTTTCCTCCCATTGTTTCCAGTACCTTCTTTGTGATTCCTTTTCTAGCAGTTGATAGTGGGAACTGGGCACCATTTTCTCCCCCTTTGGCCTTCGAGTCACGAGTGTTGAAGTTCTAGGGGTCTAATAATCTTTTAGACTTACAGAGAAAAGTCTCTGATTTCTCTCTCACTTTTTCTGGACCAGGAGAGACCCCAGATGGCACAGTTCCCAAGCTTGTATGACCGGTTGCTCTTGGTTCTCATCAACGTCGGACGTCTGCCATTGTCTTTGTGGCCAGTGCTATGCCAGTGGTAGGTCAGGTCCCCTGAGACTATGGAACAGAGCCCCTGGCCCCTGCAGCTTCTTCCGTCAGGGTGTTGGCTTATTGCTACAATTTTCACAACGTTACTCCCTGCCATATTCTCTATGATATTCATGAATACATTTGCAGCACATAGGAATACATGTGTAGAAATATCCTTTGCCAAACCTGCATATGAGTATGTCTGCATGCCATCCCATTTGCTTTCCTACACCTGTTCAGCTTGCTTGTGTATCAATGAATCAACTCCTAGACCCTTGTTATTGTCAGGTTGTGCGTGTCATAGGATTGATCTTTTTTGCCTTCAACTCTTGCGCTCTTCTCAGTGTCTTTCTTTGCCAGGTCCTTTTGTCCTGACTTTACCGCACACTGCCTTTCCCTCCTCCCGATTTGCTGCTGTGTGTGCGTTGGTGTAGTTGCTGTGCCCTGTGCCACTGATGGGTAAAGAGCGATTGACTCTTGATCATGGCCAGGAGGGTAGGATTCATTCAGCTGCCCATCACAGAGGTGGCACTTCAATGCTTCTCCATGTAAATATACCAAAGCCACTTTAAAGATCATTAAGTTGGTTAAAAGCTACAGGACAGATGAGTGCTGCCCCTTTTTATTGCATATTTAGCAATATTTTCAGTACTCACGATTAGAAGCTGAATGCCGCTAAATGGTTGAACGTATATAATGTGCTTCTTCTTACAGAGCATGTTTCATCTCATGACTTGCCAAACTAATTACAGCCCTGGATTTATCTATTAATTTCCCAAAGAAAGTAAATATAGCCCTGGGGAGAGTATACAAATGTCAATTTACTTGGTCCTAAAGGAGCTGGCCCCAATATAATAACTATGTGATATTCACTACCAATTCAGGAAGGTGAAGCGCTTGGCTGCTGATCAAACGGTTGGCATTTTGAACCCACCCATTCCTCCACAGGAGAAAGATGTAAAGATTGAAGTTTTATAAATCCTATGGGACAATTCTTCTGTGTCCCATAGAGTCAGCATGCGTTGAATCCTAGATACAACGGAATGAAACCCTATGAGGTTTTTTCAGGGAGAGCTGTTATCCAGGTTTGGGTTAGGGTTACCGATTCACGAGGCTGGGCTTCTGCAAGTGCTGCTCTCTTGACGACCAGCCTCTCCACACCGCCATCCAATGCTCCCGTATTCACCAGCGACCTGTGCCGCTGCTCTTCAATTTGTCATTCCCAATCATCTTTTAAGTTTTAAAATATTACGATGTATAGAGCCACATACCCAGGGACTGTATGGTGATCTAAAATAGAAGTATCGATTTATTGATATGTGAGCCTTTCCCTATTACCCCACTTCTAGATTTATCACAAGGTTATTTGAGGGTGTCCTTATGTCTTAACTAGCGTGACCTAAACGTACTCCCTCCTTGTAGTGGGACTAACTCACACCAAGTTTTCCTTGTTCTTCACGGCAGTCTCGGTGGAGTTTTTGTGATTTTCTGTATTGCTGGACGATACTATTTGGAGGGTCATTAAGACATTGAATGAGATTGCTACTGCGTCACATGCTATACTTATTGTTTTATTTGATAGTTATAGTGGACATTTACATCTTGTGGTTACCTTGGGACTTGAGTAATGAAAAGTACCTGCAAAAGTGCACAACTCTCCCAAAATGTGCATTCTCGTGTAAAAGTATATACAGTGTATGTATTCTGATCGCAAGAGGAACTCCATCAAGACAGCCTGCTTGGCTGGTTTCACCTTCTAATACACTTTCCTATTTCTCTCTGACTAGGAGTTCGTGAACTGATGGGGCCACTCTAAGGCACACACCCTTGTAAGAGGGGACACTATCTTGACTGATTCTTTGCACCTGTGAGTATTGAGTGTTAACCGTGTGGGCGAAGAATCTTGATGTTCTAGAACAAATAAGGATGGCTATTAAGTGATGCCTACCTTTATGAATGGAGGTTAGCCTTACTATGATGTACAGCCAGCTCACTGAAAAGTGAATTATTGCTGAAGTAATGAAGTTAAATTTTAACACTTTGTGATGTTATCTTGCTCTAACCCATTTTTGTCATACTTTTGAATATCATCTACTAGCTTTTCAATTCAGGTTTTTCTCTGTTTTACTTTGCTATTGTTAATTTTTCTGTGTGTGTGTGTGTGTGGGTGAATTGGTATGTTTTTCTCTACATGAAATCTGAGATAGGTAAATCTATGGCGACAGTAACTGGATCAATGATTTCTTGGAGTTATGTTGGGGGAGGATGAGGGGAAATGAGAAGCTCGTAACAATGAATACAAGAAAGAAAAACATGATTGTACAACTCTTCTGGATATAATTGAACTACTGAATTGTATGGTATGTGGATTATGTGCCAATAACACTGTTTAAAAGACAAAGTAAAGTAAAATAAAGTGCAAGGTGAATACATGAACAACAAACCACAACACAAATTCAAATTAGAGGAAGTCATCTGCTATCAGAGGAAATGGATGCGTTGTTCCTTGAAAGACACGCTCCATGGTTCTCCACTCGGTTCCTGTAGGATGAGGTGTGGCTGGTTCCACCTCATGGCGACCCTACAAACAACAGAACGCAACAACACAGCCCAGCTCTGCGTTGCCATCACTACACTAGAGCCACTGTTGCAGCCACGGTGTCAACCCATCACTGAGAGGGTCTTACCCATTCCTGCTGCCCCTCTGCTTTACCAAGCATGGCAAAGCACCTTCTGTCGCCTTACATATTTTATCTCCAACATTCACTTATTTAATGACAGTTTTAAACATTACAATTCTTTTTATCCATTAACTGTCAGTGGACTCTGGTGGTATAGTGCTTATATATTGGGCTGCTAAGTGAAAGGTCAACCGTTTGAACCACCAGGTGCTGGAAACTTACAGTGGGGCAGTTCTAGCCTGCCCTCTAGGCTCTCTATGAGTCAGCATCTAACCGAGGGCAGTGAGTTGTCAATGCTTAATGTCCTATAAATAAATCCTTCCTAAAATTTCCATCATCTCCACTAGGAAGATTTTTCCTTGACCACACCCCATCTGTGATATTTACTCCTCTAGTACCATTTGTTGTTTTTTTTAGCACCCTCCTTCCTGGTCGCTTTCCCACTCCCATCTTAATGGGTTGGCGGTGGGGTGGGGGTTGGGGGTTAAGGTCAGGAGACAGGCTTCCTCCCCAACCAGGCTGCAGCAGTGGTGTGGCCTCTGGCTGTGCCTCTGCCTATGTCTGGGCATTGGTGCCAAGTGGGCCACCGGATTGGGGTGCGTGTCCTAGATCCTGCTGGTGGAAGGGAGGTGGCAGTGGGAGTCTGGGCCCATAGGGTAGGAATCGTGGGGGCTTGTCCCCCCACAGGTCCCTCCCCACCACTCTTCCTCCCTGCTGTCTCTATCTCAGGGCTAGGATCCACTACGTAACTTGTGATAGTCATTTTATATAATGGTTTCCTACAGTAGATTGATAAATACCCTTTTTTCAAGGACTTGAGTAGTTTGTCTCCCTAGTGACTGTAAGACTCCTTAGGAAAATACATCAAAGTGATGCTTTATAAAATACTCTGTAGTACTTTATGTAATATATGTTAAGAGCTCAATAAATATTGACTATTGATTGGTCTTTTCAGAGATCAGAGAGCATGACTAGTCGACTTCTTTTCCCTTTGCTCCGATGTGCCCTGTAGGTCTAATTCCTGAAGATGATCACGTTGCTGAAATTAAAACGTGGTAATATTACCTATTTCTAAAGATTGCTATCTGTATTTTTTCTCAAGGTGTTAATAGTATAATTTAAGGTTAAATCTCTACCCTTGAAATTATACTGTATTACCTTAGAAAATAATGAAATAAAATTCAGTTTAGCATCAAACTATCATTATTAATCTAATCAACACAAAAATAACATGCGTAGTGAAAACCAGACCTAAACAAAAAATACTCATTAAATTAAAACACACATAACTTGCAAATCATAAGGTTACAACATGACAAACAACTACCACATAGATTTAAAAACAACACCTGTATTTCAAAAGCTCCTTCTTAGTATATTGTATTCCCCACTCATCTGGTATGAATTTTGTAGTTTTACCTGAAGTTGAGCTTTATGTAATGGAATGAGATGTGTTATCTTTGTCTGCCTTATTTTTATTAATATTTTGTTAATAGGATTCACACATTATGGATAATATGTAGCAATACATTGTTTAATAACACATTTTATTATTCATTACATTATTGATAGATGATACAAGTTTTTGAGTGCTAAGATTCATGTTTCCATTAATACTCATACTCATGTTTTTAGTGGACAGATGAGCAGCTTTCTATAAAAAGCAGCCTTGCTGAATCATAGGGTATGTGCCTCTTTGACTTCGGTTAACATTCCCACATAGTTTTTCCCACTGTTTTTCCAACTTGCAGTCTTATTAGCAGTATATGAGATTTCCAAACCCTTTATATCTTCACGCTCATTTGGTTTTGTCAATTTTCCTATTTGGGGCGATTGTAAATTTGACTTTGTTTGGACTGTGCAGCATCAAGAGGTAGAATTTGATCATAGACCAATGATGCTGAAGGAAGAAGTCCAAGGTGCACTGGAAGCACTAATGGAGGACGAATAGAAATGTTTCAACAAGCTGATGAAGTGATGGAAGCACTCATTAGTTTATGCCAAGAATTTTGGAAGACAGCTGACTGGAAGAGATCTATACTGGTATTCAATCCAAAAAAGGTGACCCCCACAGAATGTGAAAATTATGGAACAATATCACATGTGAGTAAAATTTTGTTGAAGATCATTCAACAGCAGTGCTAGCAGAATATCAAGGAGATGCCAGAAATTATGGCTGGGTTCAGAAGAGGATACGGAGCAAGGTATTTCAATACTGAGGTTAGATGGATCACAGCTCAAAGCAGAATATGTTTATTTGTATTTTATTGATTATGCAGAAGCAGTCAACATTGTGGATCATAACCAAATATGGATACCTTAAAAACAATCAGCATTCCAGAACACTTAATCGTGCTCAGGTGGAACCTGTACATGGATCAAGAGGCAACTATAGTGGGGAAAAAACAATTATAATGTGTGGTTTAAAATCAAGGAAGGTATGCATCAGCATTGTATCCTCTAGCCACACTTATTTTATCTATATGCTAATCAAATCATCAGAGAATCTGGTCTATATGGAGAATATGGCATCAAGGTTGGAGTAAAGTCTTAATTAATATTCTGTATTTTACCTCTCTAGTTTCTAATATCGATTGACCTCACACACAAAATTTATGACTAAAGGGTTTATTAAGGAAAATAAGGAATTGTAATGTTAGTGAGAAATGCTCAAGGTTCAGTCGTTTATCAGGACATGTTACAAAGTTCTTTCAAATCTGCTAATAAATGTCCAAAGGGGCATACTACTCCACTGGAAGCCTCCAGCAATGACTCAGCTCCTCTTCTATGGGTTAGCAAGCCAGCTTCCCTAATTAAGTACCCAGAGGCACCCCTCAACAAGCCAGCCACCTGGACAAAAGCACTGTTTTCCTTGCTCTGTGGGTAGGAAGTCCACTACTCTGTTCCACACTCTAGCTCCTGGTTCTGCTATTGTCCTCTGATGTTATAGCAGTCTTCTGGAGCCAGGAAATTTACTCTGCAGAGTTCTTGGGTCTAGAGGACACAGTACTGGCCCTTGCTGGTATAGATCCCCCTCCTGTTTCTCAGAGGGCTTATTTTATACACAGCAGGATGGCATGCCAGAGAATTATATTTGTAAGTACTCATAGATGAGTGCTATTAGTATCTCCCCCAACCTTCTTACCAGACTCATGCAGAAAAAAGTCATTTGATGAGAATTAGAGTTTGTCTAAAAGCAGGATTAGATAATTCACTGCCCTGGAAGGTTTACCAACAACCTGTCATATGCAGATGACACCACTTTGCTTGCTTAAAGTGAGGAGAACTTGAAACACTTAATGATATAGTCAAAGATTTTAGATTTCAGTATGGATAAGGAAAACACAAATCCTCACAACTGGACCAATAACTAACAACAAGATAATCGGAGGAAAGATTGAAGTCAAGGATTTCATCTTGCTTGGATACACAATCAGTGCTCATGGAAACAGTATTGAAAAGATCGAATGATGCACTGCACTGGGTAAATCTATTGCAAAAACCTCTTTACAGTATTGAAAAGCAAGGGTGTCACTTTGAGGACTAACACGTGCCTGCCATGATATTTTCAACTGCCTCTCATGTATGTGAAAGTTGGGTATTGAATAAGGAGGAAATTGAAGTGTGTGAATTATGGTGCTGCCATGGAATATTGGAAGTACCAAAAGAACAGGAAAGCAGGCTTGGAAGAAGGATAGCCACAATGCTCCTTAGAAGCCAGGACAGCAAGACTGGGCCCCGTGTGCTTTGGACATGGTATCACGAGAGCGCATTCCTTGTAAAGATACAACGTGTTTGGTAAAGTAGAAGGTCTGTGGAAAAGAGAAAGACCATCAAGGTGATGGATTGTCACAGTGGCTGCAACACTGGGCTCAAACATAACAACAGTGTGAGGAAGGCGCAGGCCCCCGGTCCTGCGCTTTTATCCACGAGGTCGCTAAGCATCGGAACGGACTGGCTGGCACCCCACAACTGCAAGCATGCGATTTCCTTGTGTTTTAATTTTGGGTTCTCTAATGACTCATGAAGGGAACCCTGGTAGTGTAGTGGTTACGTGATGTTGAGCTGCTAACTGAAAGTTCAGTAGTTCGAAACCACCAACGCTCCATGCAAGAATGACAAGCTTTCTACTCCTGTGGAAAAACTCACGGGGGCTAGCTCTACCCTGTATTATAGGGTTAGTAGGACTCAGAATGGACTAGATGTCATTGCGTTTTGAATGACTAATGAGAAGAGCAAGTTTTCCTGGGTTGATTGTCAGGTTGTATGTCTTCTAGTAAGTGTTTAGACTTTTGCCCATTTTTCTTTTGCGAAGCTCTTTACGTAGCATAAAAGTCTCTTTTTGGTTAGACATTATAGGTGATGTCATCTTACAGACTATGAATGACCTCCTACATTTTTTAAAGGTTTCTTTTGATAAACAGAATCTATTGATTTCCATTTATGATTAAAGCTTTTTATCCACTGTTTGAGAAATCTTTGCCTATTACAAAATCTTGAAGATATTCTCTTGTGTTATTTTTAGACAGCTTAAGGCATGTCTCTGTAATGTGTGAGTCTGTTTCTGAGCTTTCTTATTTGTCCTATTTCCAAAGTTTTGCTTCAAGACCTTTATAATCCTTATATCAGTATCACTATTTTAATATTGACACTTTTATTATAAACTTTGTCTACAATAAAATCTTAAATCCTTGATTTAAGATCATCTTACTCTTGGTCCTTTAGAAAAAGCTTGAAAATCTCCATTAAAAATTACTTTTTTTTTAGAGGCAGTATTCTCATCAATTCTTTAGATCCATGTTGGGGTAATTGCTGTTGAGTTTTAGATGTTATTTAGACTTTTAATTTAGTCTTTATGAAGTGATTGCATTCACTTTTAGATGCAGATTTCTGACAAAGAGATTTATAATTCATACTGTGATGTTCAAGCTGTGGCTGACTTGCCTGGGCCATGACTCTCTGGATTGGCAGTTATAGAATGATGTATTTTCATGTGGTCTCATGTATTCCGCCCTGATCTGATATAAGGGGATTAAAGGGGGATGAAACATGCTTAATGTAGTCACAGCCCAGATCCAATGTAAAGGGAGTCTCCTTAGGGATGTGGCCTGCATTGAATATATGAGGATGTCCTGGCAAGATTCTCTTACATTTTGCTTGCTCTGGGCCCTTCATTGTAATCTGACTTCTGGTTCTTAGTACTGGAGCCAGAAGTCTTCCATAATGCCTGCTTACCTGAGGATTGGTGAGACTCTGCAGTCTATGAGCCAATAGCCTACTCTTTTACCTGAGGGTCTTGGCTCCATCAATCTTCACAGCCTGTTGTCTAACCTCCCAGTGTTGGGGTCATCAGTCCCTGTGGTTACATGACTTTGGAGATTTCTCTACATAAATGTGAGGGGACTTCAAAAAGTTTGCATACAAGCTTCATTGGATTGATTTCTCTAAAGAACTCAGCCTAAGACACATACTATTGTTAATGCACTATTTCTTAAATCTATTTTCTACATAGTTATGATGGTTGCCTTGAATATTGAATGGTACTAAAACAGAAATGCCACAGGTAGGGAATTCTAATAAATGTAATTTTTTCTCACAGTGTCGGAGGCTAGAAGTTGATAGTCAAAGTGGGAGCTTTAAAGGAAGAGTTTGTCCCTGGTGGCTCCGGAGGAAGGTCCTTGATTCTTCGGAGCTTCTGCTCCTGGGTGATCTCTGTATGGCTTGACATCTCTTTGCCTACCTCTGTGTTTCTTTACTTGCTTATTCAGTCTCTTTTATATCCCATAAGAAATTAACTAAAGACGTCTACCACTTAGAAAACACAACACAAAAACAAACTTCTGGTCCTCCGGTTGATTCCTAAGTCCCAGCAATCCTGTAGAGCAGAGTCGACCGGTCCTCAGGGTTTCCAGTGCTGTAAGCTTCAGGGAAGTGGACGGCCTCCTCTTTGTCTTGCAGACGGGCTGAGAGGGTCCATCAGGAAACGTTTGGTTAGCAGTTGAGCACTTTCTCTCCTCTGCCACCAGAGCTCTCTTGGACTTAAGACACATGCTAGACTGATACCATTTATTAGCATCCCAAAGAAACCCTTTCCCGAATGGGATAATAACCACTGGTATAAGGGTTAGTATTGAAAACACACATTTTGGAGGAACATAATTCAATCTGTAATGCTGGTAAATAAAAATAAGATTGCTTTTTGAGTGTTGCACTTACATCCAGTCGTCTTGCTAAATGCAAAGATGAATTCCAATAGAAGGTCAGCGGTTAGGACTCAGGCTAATGAGAAAGACACGGAACATGGCAGAATGCAATTGTTGATGGGTTTTTGGAGTAGAAAACATGGTTACTCAATAGGAAATAGGAAAGCAAAGATAAGATGTGAGAAATTGATTAAGAATCTTAGGCAATCGGTTAAAAATGAAAGATTAGCTCAGTTGGACCAAATCCTTAAAGTGAGCACAGAATTGGGATCAGATGAGTTTTATTTTATAAATTAAGATGTAATGAATCTCTATAAGAGTGCTTGCAGTTGGGAAGCCTCCCCAAAGTTTGAACTTGGAGATGTGCTTTCTTGGAAGTTAGAATAATGGCCAACCAAAAAAAAAAAAACTTTAATAGGTCTTATCTGATGGTTCACTGGGAATCATATTTGCATCTAGTCCCAATCTAACGCCTCTCTTTAACAAAAGGCGTGCTTGATAGCATTTAGAGTACAGTGTTAGAACTAATACAAGCCACCATTTAATTATGCTTTTTCTTATGTGCCAGACATCTGGACTGTGTCTTCGTGAGTTTAATATCCCTCTTCAGTACATTCAGCAATCCTTCCAGACAGGTATGCTTATTTTAATTTTATGATGTATTTCGTAGCATCTCTAGGAAATGTATCTCTAGGAAATGCATTTTTAGGAAATCTTATGGTGTTTAGAAAGAGCGATCTGGTTTTTTTTTTAAAGGTTTAAGCAAAGTGGTTAATTTTGGAAGTATAAGAGTTATCTCCGAATGGTCAGATTGTGAAGTACAGCGGGGTTGTGCAGATAACTGGACTCGTCACAACAGCTGTCAGGACACTGACTCCTGCCTCTGTTCTCTGCATGGTCTTCACTTCTCTACCTTTCTTGTTTCTCACTGTCTTCTACGTTTAACGGGAAACTTCTAAGTTTGACTGTTTATTTATGAAATATCTCGCTTCAGATGATCAGTTTTATATTCTACTTTACTAACTGAGCACACCTCCTGCTAGCGTGCCCTGCATCTTCCGTTCTCCATCCATCCTTCTTTGGTTGGGTGTTACCTTCCTTGTCACTGACACCTGGCTACTCTCGCCCTCCTCTTCCACCTCGGGGAACCCTCACAAGCTCTTTCTTCTGGTACAATAACCTTTATCTAATTTTAAAAAATAACAATGCTTATCCTTTGTGATTGACTAACTTCACTCAGTAGAATGCTCTCCAAATCAATCCACACCATGAGGTGCTCCAGTTTCATCCTTGTGTGTGTGCACCAACGTTTACTTATCATTGTTTTTTTTCACAGATGGGCATTTTCTTTGTTTCCGTCTTCCTGCTATCGTGACTAGTTCTGCCAGGAGCATGGGTGTTCGTGTATAGGTTCATGCTCTTCCCTTGTTTCTTTAAGTGGAGGGATTGCTGGGCCTGGTAGTTCTATTTCCAGTGGTGGTAGGAAGCACCATGCTGCCTTCCATAGCACACACGCCGTTAGACTGTCCCACCAACAATGGAAGAGGATGCCAACCTTTTCAGCATTTGTAATTTTCTACTTTGTAGTATAATGGGGCACTTGTTGCTAGTAGTTCCTGCCTATGGAGCTAATATCAGCATCGCTGTCATTCTCGTGGGCGCAATTTTTAAAAAGCCCCAGAAAGAGATTTCATTAGCTTAGCTTTAACCAGGTTACCACCAGTGGATGAACTGTGAGGACTGAGGCAAGATCACATAGGTTGAACTCACTGGGAAGGGTATTACTGGCTTTTCTGCTTTTTAGTCATTTCTTGATTTAATCTAAAAACGATAGCTAATTACATTAAAAGTAGAAGGGTATTGAAATCGAGAGAGATGTGCACTGAGCTGGATTGGCACAGGGCTGCACCAGTGGGCTCAAACAGAACAACTGTGAGGCAAGGAAGGCCAGAAAGCACTTTATTCGGCTGTAGACACGGTCACTGCGTGCGTCAGAACCTACCTGATGGCACCTGACAAGGACAATCACAATGATGACAGTTGAGCACTGATTGCATTTTTCTAAGCACTTTATACTTTACTTATTTAAATTTGTTACCCCCTTCAAAGTTAAGCACTTTGGATAGTCAAATTTTGTGTCAACTTGGCTGGCATTGTCAGTGAATTGGCAGTTAAGACCTCGTCATCCACCATAATGAGATCTAACACGAACAGTCAATTGAAAAGATGTTTCCTCGGGGCTGTGATCTACTTTCAGAAGACGTGGATTCTGTGGACATGCTTGCTTGTTCTTTGCTGGGTCTGGACTCTTCCATCTGACTCATTATCTGATAACACTTTGGACTTGTGCCAGTGGACTGCCTTATTGTCCACTAATCTTGGGAGCTATCAACAGCCTGCCATATTACCTGCTGGTTTTGCAATCACTGACTTCTGCTGTCAGAAGCTTGACATCTGGCCTCCAGTGTTGGGATCATCAGCCCCTGCAGCTATTCCAGCCTGGCATCTGACCCATGGCTTTGGAACTTGCCCACCCGTGCAACCATGTCCACCATTTCTTTGGTATAAATGTTTCTCTCTACAAAGGGAGCTCTGGTGGTGACATCAGCTAAGTGTTGGACGGCTAACTGCAAGGTTGGTGGTTTAAACCCACCAGCCACTTCATGGGGAGAAGACCAGGCTGCCTGCTCCTGTAAAGATTCACAAAGCCTCTGAAGCCCTTAGTGGGGTAGCTATGATCCAAATGGACCCGGTGGGAAGAGTTGGTGTGATTTCTACATACTCACATTTCATTGATTCTGCTTCTTGAGAGAACGCAGTCTAAGACAGGGCTATAATTATCTTCACTTTAATAGATGAAAAAGTAGAGCCCCCAGAGTCCCCTAACTGCCCACCATTACATAGTGAATGCAAGAGCCATGGTTCTGACCCAAGCAATCTAGCTTCATAGTCCACCGCAGCACCAAGCTGTAGCTAAAATAACCAGTTGGGGCCAGGAAAGGCTACCTAGAAGTGGGTTAGGGGTATATGCCAGGCACTAAATACTATTGCTTTTTACTGTCAAGTATTTGGGCCATGAAAATGAGGCCCAGAAAAGGTAAATATAAAAGCACACAGTTTATACATGATAAGATTGGGACTGGGACTGGATCCTGTCAGGGTCTGTTGTGTTCTTACTAGCTACAAAAGCACTGATGTAGGTGAACAATGATAATCTTAATATCATGCTGCATTAAGGGTACAAAGCACCACTTATCTCCAGCTTCCTGAGAATAGAGCACACTTTTGAATATGAATGCATAAAGAAACATAGCTTCCTTTTCTACTTGGGAAAGATAGAATTTCACGTAGACCTTTTGAACATGTTGTTATTCAGTGGCCTGGATTCTATTCAGAGGAAAAAAAACCCAGACAAGCATATTGGATGTGACTTATTAATTAGATAAATACCACCCGCACTTCACCTTCAGAAATATCGAGGTGTGTCAGGATGAGGTAGGGGGCTGTATTTTATATGCCAACCTCTGTAGGACTGTTGACATAAAAATGGGGTTCTGAGATACATTAACACTGTTGGCAACTGACAAGGACTTCTTATGTTTTTCAACGTTGCTTTTGCTGCTCTTAATGTGGGCACAAGACTGGGGAGTGTTTCGTTCTGTCCAGCATAGTGTCGCTATGGGTCAGAACCGACTGTAGGGCACCCAACCACCACCACCACCACCACAGCTTTGGGTCTCCCAAAAGAACTGAGGGAGATCAAAGGAGGTTCCCAGGTGCTTTATTGTATTTATTTTGGGCTAAATAAAATATTTAGTTTTATTGGTCTTTTGAAACTTCCTTTGCACCTAAATGAATGGAAGAAGTAGTCAGTGTCACCATTTAAATGCAAAACCAACCCAACCAACCAACCAAAGATTGGTAGGTGTCTGTTATAGCCCTGACTCTAACTCCCAGCTTCTTCGTGTGGAAGCTACTTGTTGGAAGGCACTGCTATTTATTTTTTATTTTCCTGCATTTCCCTATGCTCTATCTAGAAGGGGTTTTCTCCTTATTTATCTTGATGATTCTTTGGGAACCTTGCATCTGTGAACTGACGTGTCTCCTTCACTCTGGGAATTTGTTAGACCTTTAAAGAAACCCATCTTTCACTCTCTAAGACTAATCCCTCTGCTCCTTTGCTGGCTGTGTCGTTCTTTCTCTACACAAAGTCCCCTGGGTTATGGAGGGCCAATCTGTCGACCACTTGCACTTGCCCTTTAATCGTATATAGAAATTTGCCCTCGCACAAAACAAATTCTTCATCGTGATCTCCTTCATTTTTTGCACATATAGCATTGTAACCATTGAAAAGGCTTCGAGCCTTCTCGGGCACTACCTAAGATCACTACCATCAAGTCAATTTCCACTCCGAGCTACCCTATCAGCTAGGGTAGAACTGGTCCCTAAGGGTTTCCCAGGTTGTAGATCTTAGCTGAGCAGATCACCTCATCTTGCTCCCCTGGAGCAGGCTGGTGGGTTTGACCTGCCTACCTTCTAGTTAGCAGGTTAGCAGCGCAATGTGTAGGCCCTTGTGCGGCCAAGGCTCCTCTCTTATAGTAACCAGTGAATTAAACTCCCAGCCATCGAGTCAGTGCCAACTCACACAGACTCGACTGGACAGGGCAGACCTGCTCCTGTGAGTTACAATAGGAGTAGGAAGCCCAGTGTTTGTCCCTCAGAGCAGCGCGTGGTTTCGAACTGTTGATTTTGTGCTTAGAGCAGCTCCAACATGTAACCACTGCGCCACTAGGGCTTGTTTTCTGTACTAAAGCAAGGCTGAACACGAACAGAATGCACTTGTCCCCATGTACCTAAAATCTGATTTAGGGACACAGAAACAGACCCCATGGGTAACCCATTTCTTTTTCAATATGTGACATATGCGGGGTAAGACTTTCTGATCTGTGTCCCAGTTCATCAATTGTCTCTTCAGGTATGTCTAATCTTATGTAAAATCTATCCTATTTTTTAAAATGTCTTTGGGTACTGAATCTGTGGACTGCTCCCCGAGAGTTCCAAATTTGGAATGTTGGACTTTGATGGCGGCTATGCTCTACAAAAGCACAACTCTGTTTTTATGGTCCCCCCCACCCCAGTTTCATAAATGTCCATAGGTTAAACAAATTAATTCGTGTCCGGCAGCTCTCTGGTTCTCACTTTCCTTGATTTTAGTCAGACAATTCTTCACCATCAACAAGTCACCATTGTTGGATTTTTGTTGTTTTAAAGAAAACAGCTGTTGTATCTAAGGCTTTAAATTCCTCTCCGTGGGAAGGCGGTACTAATAACTAGGTCTTTCCTTACCCAACGTGGGAGTCTCAACATTGGTCTCGGTGTAACTCAGTTTTTAGCGAAGAACCACTGAGGGCTTGAATGAGTGAATGTCTGAAGGCAGGGAGTTGATGTTTAGAACAACAGATAACAAACAGTTCTGGTTCTTTCTGTAAGCCACGCCCAAGGCCCAGCAAGAATGCCGTAGCATGTGATTTTACCTGAGCTGGGGGGACCTGGTGCTGAGCTTCCTCTGTGGGGTGTTGCGTTGCCAAGCGGGTAGTCCCAGCCACGGTACTTCTTTGACAAGCTGGGGGACGATTGTGACAAGATAGGCGCAGCAGAGACAGGCTTTCTTTCGGCGAGCCTTGAAGCATCGCATCCCTAGCACTGTGGTGTATGCTGCCAGGAGCGTCCCCACCTTTACTAGGCAGATAAGGAAGACTTTGTCAGAGGGAAGCGCTGCTTAACTTCTTGGATGCAATAGTAGCTTCCTCATCTGTGGTTTATAGCTGGGTCTCTTCTTCTGGATAACTTGGGGATTCTCAGCATAACATTAACACTCTAATTAACTTCTCTTGTAACCACTTGTCTTAGAAGTTGATGCCCTGCCATAAAGTGCTACTGTCTCGGTAACAATGGAAAACACATAATTAGCAGTTACTATGTTCCAGACTGTACTCTAATATTGATTTATTAAATACTTTTAGCTTTACAGGAACCGATGACACAATGAGACCAAGAAACAGGGCAAAATCGCCCCATAACAGAGTCGGGGAGAGTATGGGACCCTAGAGCCTTGACTTAGTCTCTGGTGGCTCAAAGAGGAGCCCTGGTGGTAGAGTGGTTGGGCCACTAACCATAAGGTTAGCTGTTCAAAACCGCCAGCCCCTCTGTGAGAGAAAGACAGGGCGCTCTACTCCTGTAAAGAGTTACACGCAGATGTCCTCAAACTACGGCCCGCGGGCCACATGTGGCCCGCCAAGGACATTTATCTGACCCGTTTGGTTTTTTTTACTTCAAAATAAGATATATGTAGGGTGCATAGGAATTTGTTCATAGTTTGGTTTTTTTTCAAACTGTAGTCTGACCCTCCAACGGGTCTGAGGGACAGTGAACTGGTCCTCTGTTTAAAAAGTTTGAGGACCCCTGATACAGTCTTGGAAACTAAGTGAGTCTATTTTGCCCTGCTATATGTTGCTAAGAGTTGACATTGACTCCATGGCATTGAGTTTGGCTTTGGGTTTGGGGGGCTTACATGAGAGAAAGATGGGTCTTTCTACTCCCTCAAAAGAGTTACAATTTCAGAAACGTACAGGGAGAGCTCTCCCCTGTCCTATAGGGTCCCTGTGAGTTGGCATTGACACAAAGGCAGTCAGTTTGCATGTTGTGTGTGAGTGTGTGTGTGTGTGTGTGTGTGTGTCTCAGTTAAATGCTAAGTAACTAGTGAACAAGTTGACTGTTCATTTCTAGCCAGAGGCACCTCAGCGGACAGAGTTGGCAACCTGCTTCCAAAGGGTGGGAAACCTTACAGGAGAGTTGTACTCTTGGCGCATGGCACTGCCTCAAGGCAGTATTGACCTGATGGCAACTAATAAAAACACTAACAATCATCTGTCATATAATAATATGATAATTTTAGCAACAGCCCCCTTCAGAGACTTAGAAATAGAATTTATTGAATGGAGAAATGAAGATGGTTTCTCTCCACCAGACCGCCAGTATAAACGGCAGGAGAGAAAGTAGGCATCTTAAAGAAAAATAAAGAGAACGAGCTTGGTAGTAACTTGTCAGATAAGCAATGAGATGATTTTTCCAAGGACATAAAGCAAGTCTCATAGCTATATTTTAAATTGGTATTTTCACTCGAGTTTGGCCATATGTCTGTATAAGAACAATGTCAAATAAAAGCTATAGACGCACTCATTTTTACAAGGTGACTACTGTGTGTAAGCACGTCAGCAGGATTTATGGTTCACACATCTTTCAATCAGAGATAAATGCAGAGAGGCTCTAAACGTAGCCAAAGCTGTCTGTTCACATGGCTCTCGGCCAAAACCCACCCGCTCCCGTTGTGTCTGCTGTCCACATTGCTGTACCACAGAGACTGTGAGCACTGGGTGGCCTTTTGGTTCTCTGAGAGGGAAATTCCTATAGACTAAGCAGGGAGAAATTTAGCAAAAGGCAGAAGATTTGCAAATGGATACCAATCCATGCCGGAGGCCTTGGGGATTATAAAAAATATTAAGCCAACTCCTATGGTGTGAATCTGTGGGCTTCATACTATAAATGGAAATCATTTAAAAAATCTGTGAGGTTGTAATGACTGGACATCAATACTCTGTCTTTTCTCCTGGGTGAGGAAATGGTAAAAGTAAATGTTTTCCAATCAGCCAAGGGATGATTTTCTTTTTAAAAAGTTCCAGGCAACATCAAAGGCACTGCAAGAATGGTTACCATAATCTAACTGCTGATAACGGAAAACCCTATTGAATTCTTCATAAGAATGTGTGTGTCTTTGGACATAATTAAGAGAGTCAATTCAGGACATGGTGAAAGACCGTATTTTCCTCTTCTCTCACATGAATGCTGTGGTTGTATACTTAGAGGATGATCCCCATATTGTTGTTAGAAGTATTTTTTTTAACTGTGTTCTAGGAAGATTTACATTATAGTACTCTGAATTCCTTCTGCTGAAGAAGTGAAGAGTTCAAAATGACCGCGGTGTGGCTGATTCGATAGCGTATCATAGATGGGACCTATCCCTCTACTTGTCTCTTCAGGCAAAGGAGACCGTCTAGGAACGTCACAAATCGTAAAGGGGCTGGTCCAGGGCGTCTTACTGTTCCTTTCACTTGTCGCTCTTGTTAGCCGCTGCCAGGTCGACACTGACGCTGGGAGACACGTGCAACAGAACAAATGCTCCCACTTCTGGGACGTCTTCACAATCTGTGTTCCACTTGGCGCCACTGCTGTAGCCACTTTATAATGTGGGTATCATAAAACCTGGGAGGGGCTCATCTTCTATCACCATATTACCCAATTCTCTGATCCAGAGGGTTTTCATTGGCTGATTTTCAGAAGTAGCTTGCCAGGTCATTCTCCCTGGTCTCTGTCTGGAAATTCCACCGCAACGTGCCCATTATGGACATGCTGGTAGTGGAACTACTGGTGGCATAGCTTCTAGTACCTTAGCAACATACAGGCTACCATAGGAAGACAAACAGAGAAGCATGGGCACTCTCACTTAGAGGTATGTATGTAACTTGAGGCCAAAGTAATTTCACTATTCCTTAAAGAGTTACTTGCACCAGAGTTATGATCAATTGAGTTAATAAACCTTAACATATCCAAAACATGTAGCTCTAGGAGATGACCTTTGAAAGCAATGTCAGTAGTGTATTACTATCAATAGGATGAATTAGTGTTAAGCTCATTAGGTGGCTTATTTAAATAACTTATACAGTTTTGTTTCAATTGGATATGATAAGTTATGAGGTGGTCATGATAATCCTTTCGATCTCAGTAGTTTTACAAACAGATGTTCATTTCCTGATTGGAGGTCCTGGTTCACCTGTCCTTATTCCAGGTCTCAGCCTGAGGGAGCAGGCTCCTCTTGGAAGCGGTTCTTTCCCACAACACAGAGAAGAGACAGGATCGTTAATTTTGTACTTTTCTTAAAGATTCTACCCAGAGATGACACCTATAACTTCCACTGAATCATTTGCACTCTTAACTGCAAGGTTAGCGGTTAGAATTCTCTAGTCACTTCTCGGGAGAAAGGTGGGGATTTGGGCTCCCATAAAGATTTAAAGTATCGGATACCTAATAGGGCAGTTCTACTCTGACCGATAGGGTTGCTCTGAGTCAGAACTGACGCAATGGCAGTGGGTATTTCTGCTGTTCAATCATTGAACAATTATAGGGGCCCAAGAAAACATGAACCAACCAAGTTCCCCGAAGAAGAAACCGAAACCTTTGGCAAACAACATTCCTTATACCGTGGATTTCCATCCTCTCAAACGGAACCAAGTGGTCCTGCAAACTCAACTCAGAAAGCAGCCTACCGGGCGCACCATCCAGGTGGACAAATAGAACGTCTTCCATAGCCTTCCCAGCAACCCTCTGCAGCAAAAGTCCTGAGGCAGCTACATGCCCCTTCAGCTGTTCTCTTCTGTTCTCACAGAACCCCATCCTCATCCCATGATTCCGTCTACACTCCCCCTGCTGCAGTCACAGTGGTCTGTCGCGGTTTGGGGGTCTGAGAACATGTTGTACACCCTCCCATCTTCAAATGCACCCTTTCCTGCCCCGACACCGGGCAGAGCCACTGATGTGTATAAATGGAGGCCGAGAATCTCTCTGTAATGAAAGAAAAGAAAACCCCACCACAAAGTAGAAGCCTAAAGCTTGAATATAAGTCGTTTTGGTTGATGAGGAGAAGAGCATGTGGTGGAAGTGCCACGGCAGAGAGCGCTGTGGAGGCCTCTGGGAGTACACGAATGAAGAGCTTGGAAGACAGACCAGCACAGGCTAGCACTGGCGAGGAGGTGAGTGAGGGGCTGCCAGGCAGCTGGTGGGGGAGTTCACTTCACTGCAGCCGCCCTGGTGCCAGTGCCTCTTGTAGGAGGACGTGGGAGTGTGCATAAAAGGCTATGATGTGAGGTTCAATTGACCATGCTGCGCAAGTGTTTGCAGAATCTTAGTGTCAGGGTTTCCAGTTCCCTGATACGGGGTCCCCGTGGCACTTGGGGGAAGAACTAGAAATGAGAGAAGAGTTATAGCGGTGAAGTAACACCTCTGGGGACCCACAAGCCTGGGATTGCAGAGACCTGGTTGAGCCAGCAACGTTGAGGGGGTATTGGGAGAGAAACTACCTCACCAATCACGGTGACATTTTGAGGTTTAGGAAATGTGCCTCAAGAGAATGCCTACTGCGAAACTGAGAGGAAATGAGATGTGGCTCTCTGGTGTTGAGCTACATCACGGTCTTTAGAGGCCGCAGATTTACAACTCTTCTGGCAGTGGTAGCCTCCAGGGTCTAAGGTGGCTTCTATTGCCTCCAGAATCTGGTCATTTTTTTGTTATCTTTCCCTAGGCCTCAGAGGTTTTGCAGTCAGTCCCTTTGTGCCTATGAGTCATGCAATCTCATCTGATATTCTTACCTTTTTTGGGGTGGGGGGTGCAGGGAGGGCTTCTGATTCTTGTGAAACCACATACACTCTTTTTCTTGCCGTCTTCATGCCTTAATCTCATGGAAAGCTACATTCATTGTCCTTTGGAACAATTCTCCCACATTCCCATTTTATCCTCGAAAACACAAGCCTTGATTTCTTCACTCAGCATAACATTTTATTACTCACCAGGAGTGCTTTTTTTTCTTTTTTAAAAATCATTTTGTTGGGGGCTCGTACAATAATCCATACATCCATTGTGTCAAGCACATCTGTACATAGGCTGCCATCATCCTTTTAAAAACATTTGCTTTCTACTTGAGCCTTTGGTAGCAACTCCTCATTATTTTCCTCCCTCCTCCCCTCACGCCCCTTCCTTCATGAACCCTTGATAATTTATAAATTATTATTATTTTCATATCTTACACCAACCACTCTCTCCCTTCACCCACGTTTGTGTTGTATTATGTCAATTATTGTGATCCCTTCCTCCTTTCTCCCCGCACCTTCCCCCTACCCTCCTGGTATCTCTACTCCCATGATTGTTCCTGAGGGGTTTATCTGTCCTGAATTGCATGTGTCGAGAGCTCTTATCTGTACCAGTGTACATGCTCTGGTCTAGCAGGATTTATAGGATAGAAATGGGGTCATGATAGTGGTGGGGAGGAAGCATTAAAGAAAGAGGAATGTTGTATGTTTTGTCAGTGCTATACTGCACCCTTGCTGGGTCATCCCTTCTTTGTCACCCACCAGAAGCATGTTTAATGACACAAAGCGTTGCATTCTTATCACCTTAGAGAACATATTCTCAAATATCATATCGGTACCTCTGGTTCAAACAGTGGAAAGCACTCCTTCCCTCCTTCTACGTTCCTTCACCTAGTTTTCCTTCTCTACAAGCTTCTGGCCCTAGAATTCCTTAAGATGAAGCTTCTTGGACTTCTTTTTATCCGTTTATCCAGTGATTTAAAAAGTTTCCCTTCTTGTCTCTTGAATATTTTTACCTTTTCCTTTAAATGCCTCTATTTTATTTCTTCTTATTATCTGTTGATCTTTGACTTTGAGAACTGACATCCGATCATCTTCAGTTTTAGTTACTTTTGCCCTCACCAGATGATATAGTCTTTTGGTTTTAAAAAAATATATTGGAGAGCTCTTGACCATTTAGTTATCTTCAGGTACCAGGGAATATATTTTAATGAAGATCTCACTTAAGAAGTTCTTAGAATAGAAATAAGTATGCAAAATTGCCTATGGGGGTCTCCTGAGTCACTGTAGGGTAAAGAAAAGACCTGCATTTCGAGGGAATTTTCCCCACTAGGGTATTTCATGTGGAATCAGAAGTATTCACATCTCTCTAGCTTATTCTTGAGTTTGGACTCATTTAGACACCACTAAAGAACAAATCTATTTCTTCTTCATACCTGATCTGAAACTTAATTTTACTTGGCCATTAAATTAGATCAGGCAGAGCAAAAACAAATGCATTCAAGTTCAAGGGCATAGGTCTTTGTTATACTTTGATTATATTCACATGCAGACAAATATATTTTAGCAATGTTTGAAATAAATAGTATAGGACACAATTTAATAGATATACATCTCACTGCGTAATACAATCCTGATTTAGCAAATTCAACTGAATGATAAAGCTATAGCCAAAAGACTAAATGAAAGTATACTTTCATTCCTTGATACCAATATCCATGTGAGGGAAACAAAGTGAACCTATAGATTAATTCACTTATTCAATCTACTGACATTACAAATCATTGTATTAGTTTCTATTGCTGCTATAATAAATTACCACACACAGAATGAATTAGTGGAACCCTGGTGATATAGTGTGCTACACATTGGGTTTTTAATTGCAAGGTCAGCTTTTTGAAGCCACTGGTGGCTCCTGGGAGAAAGATGAGGTTTTCTGCTTCCGTACAGAGATACAGTCTTGGAAACCCACAGTGCCAGTTCTACACTCTCCTAAGTGGCTGGCCTGAGTCAGAATTACTGTATGCCAATGAGTGAGTGAGAGAATGACTTAACATGAAACAAAGCATGTTATATTCCAGTTATCTCACAGCTCTGTAAGTCAAAAGTCCAGTGTGGGTCACACTGGGCTAAAATCAAGGTATCAGTGGGGTTACATTTCTCCTGGGATGCTTTAAGGGAAAATTAGGTTGTGTGTGTGTGTGTGTGTGTGTGTGTGTGTGTGTGTGTGCATGTGTGTCTAGTTTCTTAATCATAAGGGCAACAGTTCAAAACCACCAGTTGCTCCATGGGAGAAAGATGAGGCTTTCTACTCCTGTAAAGAATTACAATCTCAGAAACTCACATAGGCTGCTATGAGATGGAATCAACTTGATGGCAGTGAGGTTTTTTCTGTTTTGTTTCTGAGTTGTGTTGTTGTTAGGTACCATCAGGTGGGTTTCAACGTAGAGTGACTCAATATACAACAGAACGAAACACCACTCCATCCTGCACCCTTCTCACGATTGTTCGTATGTTTGAGCCCATTGTTGAAAGCTACCTGCAAATATAGACATCCTGATCACACCTGCAAAGTCCCTGTTAGCCTGTAAGACATGTATTTTTTATTTCCATGGGTTAAGACAGGACCATCTTGGGAGACCATTATTCTACCTACTGTAGGTCCTAGGTAATTGCCATTGTCGTGTGAATTTGTTTGTACAGGCTAGCTGCCTAAGGAAAAGTTAAGGGTCACATTTTTTTGTTTGCTTGCTTGTTTTGAGTACTGTGGAGAAGAGAAAAGAGGTGTTTGTTGTACAAGTTCCAACGGGGCAGACTAGATGGAGGTGCCCACCTAGTGGAGAGGGACCAGAAGAGAGGGAGCAAAGGGTTATGGGAGAAAGCCAGATTGGAGGTCACATTTCACTGCTCATGGTAGGTAACCTGGCCCTACTGGCCAGTGACTAGACATCATATGTTTAAGCAACCCCAGAGGATACTGAAAGATAACTTTAATTATACTACAACTTTGCGCACAAACATACTTCCGTTGAAGAATAATACTCCTGGCTGAAGGAAGTTGAGTTTGCAACTATCACACGTATGAGCATCGGGACACATCAGATTTCTGACATTTTATTCTTGGAGGTGGGATAAGAATAAAACCATGCTAGTAGCCTTAGTCAACTATTTCCCACAGTGTGAGGATGAAGTTGATAATGCAATATAACAGAATCAGCCTGGCTAGAAAGGTGGGTGAAAGAGAATTAAGAGCCAGGCAATATCACAGGGCCTATTATAAAATAACGATGAGCTATGGTGGCATAGTGGGTGTAGAAGTTACATAATCATATGTGAATTTGAGGATGTTAAGAGGATGTTAAGGTCACAGCCTGATGCCTCCCTGTGGACGTGACTTTCTCATGAGCAATCTGGGAACATCCGCTCTTCCTCTCTGGAAGCAGGACACACATGTGGCTCCACATGGAGCCACGCTGATGGCAGCAAGGGCCCTGGAGGTGTGCCCACCGCCATTGGATCGATAAGACTGCACCCACTGACCTGTGTGACGATGTGAGTCTAAAGAGTGATTTATGGACTAGAATCAGACTTATGGGCTACTATTGGACTTATGGACTTTATTTGGGCTGGGCTGGGATGTTTTCTCAATATGGAATTTCTCTTTGATAGAAAGCTCTCTCACACACAGATGAGTGCCTCTGCATGTGCTCCTCTCATCAACGTGGACTAACACAGTGGGTTATGCACTGGGCTGCTAACCAGAAGATCAGTCATTAAAACCTACCAGCCATTATGTGATGGGAGAAAGATGAGGCTTTCTGCTTCTGTAAAGATTTACAGCTTCAGAAACACACACAGGCAGTTCTGCTCTGTTCTAGAGGGTCTCTATAAATCAGAACGGACTTGACGGCAGTTGAGTTTGATTTGGCTGGCTATTACAAAATGGTGATATTGTGGAAATGGGCAGGGGATGTGAATTCACAAGGTTGGATGAAAAGCTGGAGCTCATTCTTAAGGATGGGGTGGGAAGGTTGCTTGTTTCATAGCCAAGAACAAAGTTAAGTTTAGACATTAGCATTTTGATTTTATCTGGGAAGGACAGCCAAATTAAAGTAGTACTTTAATTTGAGATCCATGTTCATTTATTGTTAGAAAAACTTTAAAATTCCTCGGGGAAGATAGTGAGTAACTGACTCAGACACTGCCATTCAGTCAATTACATAGTGACCTATAGGACAGGGTAGAACTGCTAGTGTACATTTTTATGGGGGCAGGATGCCTTATCTTTTCCCTATGTTATATTAAAAATGTGGGCTAATGAGTAAGCACATGTTAAGCAGTTATAGTGGCAAATTTTGGAAAACTTGATCACTGGAGACTGATAAGGACTATGGAGAGCAAGCACTCCGTTATGATACAATTAGGATGAATTATTTCAGGAAAGAGACTTAAGCTAAGAGTAAAGGCTCTTGGTGAAAACTACTGGGCTTTCAGCCTCTCATCTGCAAATCAAATGGAGTATGACATGAAGTTAACTATATGGGTTTATGATGAAGTTAAAATGAGATCATGCCTGCAAATCACTTAGCACAGAGTTTGATACATACAGTAAACACCCAAAAGCAATGGATGGTTCAATGGTAGCACTGTAACTTTTAATTGGAGAATCCAAGTTTGATTCTTGGCTAATGCACTTGAAATGTAGCCACTACCTGTCCATCGGTGGAGGCGTACATGTTACTATGAAGATGAAGAGGTTTCAGCAGAGCTCCTAGACTAACAGACGAAGAAAGGCCTGGCAATCTAGTTTTGAAAAACAGCCAGTCAAAGCCCTCTGGATCACAACAGACCAATCCTTAAGCAATCGTGAGGATGGTGCAGACTCAGTAGCATTTGCTTCATTGTGTGTGGGTTCACCTCAAGCCAAGGGTCAACTGAGTGGCAGTTAAAAATATACAGCAGCACCACCATTTCAACTGATGTCATTTATTTAATGGTTCTGAGTTATAGAGCTATTTATTTATTTTAGGGATGATGCTCTAGTTGGCTGAATATTGGTAGTCAGACATTTCCTCTAGGGAGAGCACTAGAGTGGAGGACTTACACTGCACCTTCCCTCTGTTGGTATCTTCCCACTGGGAATGAGATTTAATCGGTGTATGATCAGCGCACCTGGCTCATAGTGTCTTCCAAATACAATCAGAATGAGGCACCTCCTTTCTGACTTAACACTATACATCTAATAATTCATTCTACCAAATACTTAAGAAAC